>NC_136678.1:4059813-4149813 GCF_903797595.1 Erithacus rubecula
TGCCATCCCCTGCCATCCCCGTGTCCCCGTTTCCCCGTGCCCCGCCGTGCTCTGACGCTGCCGGGTCGCAGCGGGCGGGCAGCCGGCAGCCGGGCACCCCGGCAGACAATTACCAGCTGGCGCGGCCCGCAGCCTGCAGGTTGGTGAGCTCGCTGCTGACCGAGGCCTCTTCGAGAGCGCCGAGAGGCGGCTGGTGGAGACGCTCACCGAGATGATCCAGAGCTTCAGTGCCGCGGGAGGGGAGGGGAGGGGAGGGAGGGAGGGAGGGGGAGGGGAGGGGAGGGGCAGGGGAGGGGGAGGCAGGGATGGGCAGGGGAGGAAGGGATGGGGAGGGGTTGGAGGGGAGGGGTGGGAGGGTGGGGAGGGTACCATCCCATGGATCCATCCCATGGATCCATCCCATGGATCCCATCCCACCAATCCATCCCATGGATCCCATCCCATGGATTCTATCCCAAGGATGCATCCCATGGATCCCATGGATTCCATACAGTGGATCCCATGGATCCCATCCCATCTCATCCCATCCCATCCCATGGATCCATCCCATGCATTCTATCTCATGGATCCCATCCCATGGATCCATCCCATGGATCCATCCCATGGATCCATCCCATGGATCCATCCCATGGATCCCATCCCATGAATCCATCCCATGGATCCATCCCATGGATTCCATCCCATGAACCCATCCCATGGATCCCATCCCATCTCATCCCATGGATCCATCCCATGGATTCTATCCCATGGATCCCATGGATCCCATCCCATCTCATCCCATCCCATGCACCTATCTCATGGATCCATCCAATGGATCCCATCCCATGGATCCATCCCATGGATCCATCCTGTGGATTCCATTGATTCCATTCAGTGGATCCCATGAATCCCATCCCATCCCATGCACCTATCTCATGGATCCATCCCATCCCATCCCATCCCATCCCATCCCATCCCATCCCATCCCATCCCATCCCATCCCATCCCATCCCATCCCATCCCATCCCATCCCATCCCATCCCATCCCATCCCATCCCATCCCATCCCATGGATCCATCCCAGGCTTTTTGCCTTCATGGCAAACACTGATTTTTTTTTAAAAATCCTTAACATCCCCCGCGCTAAAATTCTAAACACATCTTGCAAAATGCTCCATTCCAGGGGAATATTTTAATTTATAATCTGTTCAGAATTCCCCTGCCTGGAGCTGGCACAGGCACTGTGAGGATTCAATCTGGGCTGGTTTTATCCTGCAGATATTTCAGAAATTGGGAGGAGTGCCAAGTCCTACTGCGAGCACACGGCCAGGACCCAGCCCACGCTCTCAGACATCGTGGTCACCCTGGTGGAAATGGGTCAGCAGCTCCCTCTTCCCTCTATTCCCATTTTTGGATTGAGAAATCCACCCCCAAAACCTGGGATTTGGGCAGAGCCACACCCAGCTCGTGGTTTTCCATGATTCTTTCCATTTTCTGCCTCTGTTATCCACTCCATACCTCTCCAATTCTTGTTTAATTTGAGAAAAATCCCATTATCCACTCCCTACCCATCTAAATCTTGCTTAATTTAGGAAAAATTCTGCAGAGAGAGGGGGATTTTGACAGGATGAACTCCTGGGGTGATTCCTGTTTTTATTTTTGTGTTTCAGGGTTCAATGTGGAAACTCTTCCTGCCTATGCCAAGCGTTCCCAGAGGATGGTGATCACTGCCCGTGCGTGGGGAGCCTTTACCTCACCTTCCCCACAGCTCCTGATGGGATAATCCCAGGAATTTGGGAGCCTTTCCTGCCCTTCCTCACCTTTCCCACAGCTCCTGATGGGATAATCCCAGGATTGGGAGCCCTGTTCCTGCCTTGCCTCCACTGTCCACAGCTCCTGATGGGATAATCCAGGAATTTGGAGCCTTTCCTGCCTTTCCTCACCTTCCCCACCAGCTCCCTGATGGGATTAATCCCAGGATTTTGGGAGCCCTTGTCCTGCCTTTCCTCACCTTCCCACAGCTGCGGATGGGATAATCCCCGGAATTTTGGGAGCCTTTCCTGCCTGCTTTCCTCCACCTCCACAGCTCCTGATGGGATAATCCCAGGAATTTCGGGGTTCTTTGGTGGACACCACTAGAGGGGAAGGCAGCTGGTCACTCTGACGAACCCTCAGGGGGGTTTTTGTTTGCAAGGGCACAGGGGGAATCCTTTTTCCCTTTCTGGGAGGGATTGCTTTGGGGAGACCCTGGGCTGGGAGATTTCCTGATTTTTTCCCTGATTCTCACATTTCCCCCACTGCAGCTCCAGTGACAAACCAGCCTGTGACCCCCAAAGCCCCTGACCAGCTGGGCAGAACAAGCCTCATCCTACCCCACATCCCTGGCCACTTCCAGAGTTCCCAGATCCTCACACCTACATCAGACACCAGTGAGTGAAAACAACATTTTTATGCTGTTTGGGATCTGTTTTGAGTTCCAGGGAGTGGGGTGGTTTTACTGCAGTGCTGCTGAGATTTATTTTATCCAGAAATCAGCCAGAATCCCTGGATTTCTGTGATTTTTGTGCTGGTTGAAGTGCAGAACCCCAGGAGTTGTGGTGCTATTTATCCCAAGTATTTTTTTTTCTGGCTTTGAATATTCCTTGTTTGTGGGATGTGGACATCCCTTGGGATGGGATCCTTCCCTTTACCTGCTCCCAGAGCCTTCCCAGTTCAGAATCCTTTCCCAGTTCAGGATCCCCTTCCCAGTTCAGAATCCTTTCCCAGTTCAGAATCCCCTTCCCAGTTCAGAATCCTCTTCCCAGTTCAGAATCCTTCCCATCCCATTGCCTGTTCCCAGACCATTCCCAGTTCAGGATCCCCTCCCAGTTCAGAATCCCCTTCCCAGTTCAGAATCCCCTCCCAGTTCAGGATCCCTTTCCCAGTTCAGAATCCCCTTCCCAGTTCAGGATCCTTTCCCAGTTCAGAATCCTTTCCCAGTTCAGAATCCCCTCCCAGTTCAGGATCCCTTTCCCAGTTCAGAATCCCCTTCCCAGTTCAGAATCCCCTCCCAGTTCAGAATCCTTTCCCAGTTCAGAATCCCCTCCCAGTTCAGGATCCTTTCCCAGTTCAGAATTCCCAGTTCAGGATCCCTTTCCCAGTTCAGGATCCCTTTCCCATCCCATTATCCACACCCACACCATTCCCAGCACACAATCCCTGGGCATTTCTCCCTGCTGGACCCCAAATCCCCACGGATCCTGCAGAGCCGAGCCCGCAGCTCCCCCCCCGTGTGACACTGGGGCTGTCCCCTCACTGTGCCACTGGCTGTCCCCTCACTGTGCCACTGCCTGTCCCCCGTGTGCCACTGGCTGTCCCCTCCATGTGCCACTGCCTGTCCCCCCCGTGTGCCACTGGCTGTCCCCCGGTGTGCCACTGGCTGTCCCCCGGTGTGCCACTGCCTGTCCCCCGTGTGCCACTGGCTGTCCCCTCCATGTGCCACTGCCTGTCCCCTCCCTCCATGTGCCACTGCCTGTCCCCCCCGTGTGCCACTGGCTGTCCTCCGTGTGCCACTGGCTGTCCCCCCGTGTGCCACTGCCTGTCCCCCCCGTGTGCCACTGGCTGTCCCCCGGTGTGCCACTGCCTGTCCCCCGTGTGCCACTGCCTGTCCCCCCCTTGTGCCACTGCCTGTCCCCCGTGTGCCACTGCCTGTCCCCTCCCCCCGTGTGCCACTGCCTGTCCCCCGTGTGCCACTGGCTGTCCCCCCGGTGTGCCACTGGCTGTCCCCCCGTGTGCCACTGGCTGTCCCCCGTGTGCCACTGGCTGTCCCCTCCCCTCGCCAGACGTACCGGGAGCCGGTGTCCGATTACCAAGTGCTGCGGGAGAAGGCGGCGTCGCAGCGCAGGGACGTGGAGAGAGCCCTGACCCGCTTCATGGCCAAGACAGGAGAGACCCAGAGCCTCTTCAAGGACGATGTCAGCACCTTCCCACGTCAGTCATTGCCATGCTTTTAGGGTTTGGGGTCTGTTCTGTCCGTGGGGTTTGTTATCCCTGGGGTTTGGGGTCTGTTCTGTCTGTGGGGTTTGTTATCTCTGGGGTTTGGGGTCTGTTCTGTCTGTGGGGTTTGGGGTCTGTTCTGTCTGTGGGGTTTGTTATCCCTGGGGTTTGGGGTCTGTTCTGTCTATGGGGTTTGTTATCCCTGGGGTTTGGGGTCTGTTCTGTCTCTGGGGTTTGTTATCCCTGGGGTTTGGGGTCTGTCCTGTCCGTGGGGTTTGTTATCCCTGGGGTTTGGGGTCTGTTCTGTCTCTGGGGTTTGTTATCCCTGGGGTTTGGGGTCTGTCCTGTCCGTGGGGTTTGTTATCCCTGGGGTTTGGGGTCTGTTCTGTCTGTGGGGTTTGTTATCCCTGGGGTTTGGGGTCTGTTCTGTGTGTGGGGTTTGTTATCTCTGGGGTTTGGGGTCTGTTCTGTCTGTGGGGTTTGGGGTCTGTTCTGTCTGTGGGGTTTGTTATCCCTGGGGTTTGGGGTCTGTCCTGTCCGTGGGGTTTGTTATCCCTGGGGTTTGGGGTCTGTTCTGTGTGTGGGGTTTGTTATCCCTGGGATTTGGGGTCTGTTCTGTCTGTGGGGTTTGTTATTTCTGGGATTTGGGGTCTGTTCTGTCTGTGGGGTTTGTTATTTCTGGGATTTGGGGTCTGTTCTGTCTCTGGGGTTTGTTATCTCTGGGGTTTGGGGTCTGTTCTGTCCGTGGGGTTTGGGGTCTGTTCTGTCCGTGGGGTTTGGGGTCTGTCCTGTCTGTGGGGTTTGGGGTCTGTCCTGTCTGTGGGGTTTGCCAGAGCAGCTCCTGAACTCCCCAAAAATCCCTTTTTTCTCCTAAATCCAAATCCCATCCCAATCCTGGCTCTGCCTCCACCAAGGAATTTGTTCTCCCTGCCATTTTCCTGCTGCTGGGAGTTTTCCTGTCCCCCTGCTGCAGAGCAGGGATGATGAAAATTCCCAAGGCTCTGTGGCAGCACAGCACCACTGGAGAGGAACCCAAATCCCAGATAATTGGGATTTTATGGTGCAGCTCAGGAAGGATTTTCCGTGGTGGAACATTGCTGTGCCCTTGGCTGGAAACACAGAGATTCAGAAAATTGGGAAGTAGAGCCTGGCATCTTTTAGGATTTGGATTTGGAGGACACAGTGCCTGGAGCTATGGGACACAGGGAATGGATTTGGATTTGGACTTGGGTTTGGATTTGGACTTGGATTTGGATTTGGATTCAGATTTAGATTCAGATTTAGATTTAGATTTAGATTTAGATTTAGATTTGGAGGACACAGTGCCTGGAGCTATGGGACACAGGGAATGGATTTGGATTTGGACTTGGATTTGGACTTGGATTTGGATTTAGATTTAGATTTAGATTTAGATTTAGATTTAGATTTAGATTTAGAGGACACAGTGCCTGGAGCTATGGGACACAGGGATTCAATTTGGACTTGGATTTGGACTTGGATTTGGATTTAGATTTAGATTTAGATTTAGATTTAGATTTAGATTTAGATTTAGATTTAGATTTAGATTTAGATTTAGATTTAGATTTAGATTTAGATTTAGATTTAGATTTAGATTTGGAGGACACAGTTCCTGGAGCTATGGGACACAGGGATTTCCTTCCTAATCTTTAGGAAAAATAAATGCTCCAAACCCAGAAGGAGCAAAATGCTTGATCTCTCTAACCTCTGTCCTTCATTTCTGAGGGGAGGAATTTCTCCCAGCTTCCTGACTGTGTCTCCTCTTTTCCCTGATGCCAGTGATTGCTGCCAGGCCTTTCACTGTGCCCTACCTGACAGCTCTGCTCCCCTCTGAGCTGGAGATGCAGCAGATGGAGGAGACAGATTCCTCAGAGCAGGATGAGCAGACAGACACTGAGAACCTTCCCCTGCACATGAGCACGGTAGGGCCACCCTGGGGGGGTCCTGGGGGGTTCTGAGGGGTCCTGGGGGGTTCTGAGGGGTCCTGGGGGTTCTGGGGGGTCTTAGGGGGTCCTGGGGGATCCTGGGGGGTTCTGGGAGGTCCTGGGTGGTCCTAGGAGGTTCTGAGGGGTCCTGGGGAGGTTCGGGGGGTCCTGGGGGGGTCCTGGGGGGTTCTGGGGGGTCCTGGGGGATCCTGGGGGTTCCTGGGGGGGTTCTGGGGGGGTTTCCGGAGGGGTTTCCTGGGGGGGTTCTGGGGGGTCCTGGGGAGTTCTAGGGGAGTCCTGGGGGGGTTCTGGGGGGTCCTGGGGGGTTCTGGGGGGTCCTGAGAGGTCCTGGGGGGTTCTGAGGGGTCCTGGGGGGGTCCTGGGGGGTTCTGAGGGGTCCTGGGGGGGTTCTAGGGAGGTCTTAGGGGGGTTCTGGGGGATCCTGGGGGGTTCTGGGGGGGTTCTGGGAGGTCCTGGGGGAGTTCTGAGGGGGTTTCGGGGGGTCCTGAGGGGGTTCTGGGGGGTCCTGGGGGGGTTCTGGGGAGGTTCTGGGGGGTCCTGGGGGGGTTCTGGGGGGGTCCTGGGAGGGTTCTGGGGGGTCTTGGGGGGTCCTGGTGGCTCCTGGGGGCCAGTCCTGCAGCTTGGGAACCTGCTCTGCCTCCTGGGAAATGGGGAATGGAGTTGAACCTTGGTCAGGGTTCTTCAGCTTGGAAAACCTGGTTTTGTATCCTGGGAAATGGGGAATGGGGAATGGGGAATGGGAATGGAACTGATCATTGTCCTGGTTCTCCAGTTTGGAATTCTGGTTTTCTTTCCTGGGAAATGGGGAATGAAGATGAACTTGGTCAGGGTTCTTCAGCTTGGAAAACCTGGTTTTGTGTCTTGGGAAATGGGGAATGGGGAATAGGAAATAGGAAATGGAACTGATCATTGTCCTGGTTCTCCAGTTTGGAAAACCTGGTTTTGTGTATTGGGAAAAGGGAAATTTGAAATGGGAAATGGAACTGAGCATTGTCCTGGTTCTCCAGTTTGGAATTCTGGTTCTCTGTCCTGGGAAATGGGGAATGGAACTGAACTTTGTCCTGGTTCTCCAGTTTGGAATTCTGGTTCTCTGTCCTGGGAAATGGGGAATGTCCTTCAGCTCCCTGCAGAGTTCAGTGCAGAATGAGGCTGGAGCAGGAACTTTCAGTAAATCCCAAATTCCAGGCTTCTCCTTGGATCCCAGAATTCTGGGGAATCCCAAAGGGATTTTCCTGTGTTAGAAACCAGGATGCCTGGCCTTCAATGCAGCTCCTTGTGTGCTTGGCTGTTGATTATCCCTCCTGCCCACAGATTCTGGGGTTTGAACTTGGAATCCTGGAATAGTTTGGGGTGAGAGGCACCACAAAAAAACCAAAAACCAAAACCATGGGCAGGGACACCTTCCCCTATCCCAGCTTGTCCTCGGACACATCCAGGGTATGGCATTCTGTGGATTTCTAAGCCTGACATTATTTTTCATTGCTATTTTTTGCTGTGCCAGGATGATGCAGGAGCTGAGAAGGAGAACAGCTCGGTGCTGCAGCAGAGCAGCTCCCTGGCAGGCAGCAGGAACGGGGAGGAGAACATGATTGACAACCCCTACCTGCGGCCCGTGAAGAAACCCAAAATCCGCAGGAAGAAATGAGGGGGGTTGGAATTCCTCAGGGAGCAGCCAGGGCTCAGCAGAGACAGCCCAGCTCCCATCCTGATGTCCTCTGCTCCCCTTCCCTCTGCTCCCCTTCCCTCTGCTCCCCATCCCTCTGCTCCCTTCCCTCTGCTCCCCTTCCCTCTGCTCCCTTCCCTCTGCTCCCCTTCCCTCTGCTCCCCATCCCTCTGCTCCCTTCCCTCTGCTCCCCATCCCTCTGCTCCCCATCCCTCTGCTCCCTTCCCTCTGCTCCCCATCCCTCTGCTCCCCATCCCTCTGCTCCCTTTCCCTCTGCTCCCCTTCCCTCTGCTCCCCATCCCTCTGCTCCCCATCCCTCTGCTCCCCTTCCCTCTGCTCCCCATCCCTCTGCTCCCCATCCCTCTGCTCCCCTTCCCTCTGCTCCCTTCCCTCTGCTCCCTTCCCTCTGCTCCCCTTCCCTCTGCTCCCCTTCCCTCTGCTCCCATCCCTCTGCTCCCCATCCCTCTGCTCCCCATCCCTCTGCTCCCCATCCCTCTGCTCCCCATCCCTCTGCTCCCCTTCCCTCTGCTCCCTTCCCTCTGCTCCCTTCCCTCTGCTCCCTTCCCTCTGCTCCCCTTCCCTCTGCTCCCCTTCCCTCTGCTCACTGGGATACTCCAGGAAAACCAGCTGGGAATTGCCTGAGGACTTTGATTTCCAAATCCACTGTGGGGGGAATTTGTTTTCTCAAGAGCTGAAGGACCCAGGGCATGGAGGGAGGCAGGGCTGGGACTGGGAGGGCACAGGAGCTGGAGCTGTGGGACTGGATCTGGGTTTGGGTTTGGGTTTGGGTTTGGGTTTGGGTTTGGGTTTGGGTTTGGGTTTGGGTTTGGATTTAGATTTGGAGGGCACAGGAGCTGGAACTATGGTAGATAGGGACTGGATTTGGATTTGGTTTGGATTTTCATTTGGATTTGGATGGCACAGGAGCTGGAGCTGTGGGACTGGATTTGGGTTTAAATTTGGATTTGGATTTGGATTTGGATTTGGATTTGGACTGCACAGGAGCTGGAGCTGTAGGACACAGGGATTTAATTTGGATTTGGACTTGGATTTGGATTTGGAGGACACAGTGCCTGGAGCTGTGGGACAGAGGGATTTGATTTAGATTTGGATTTTGATTTGGAAGACACAGGAGCTGGAGCTGTGGGACAGAGGGATTGGATTTGGATTTAGATTTGGATTTAGATTTGGATTTGGATTTGGAGGACACAGTGCCTGTTGCTGTGGGACACAGGGATTGGATAATTTGGATTTGGATTTAGATTTAGATTTGGATTTGGATTTGGATTTGGATTTGGATTTAGATTTGGATTTGGATTTGGATTTGGAGGACACAGTGCCTGTTGCTGTGGGACACAGGGATTGGATAATTTGGATTTGGATTGGATTTGGATTTGGATTTAGATTTAGATTGGGATTTAGATTTGGATTTGGATTTGGATTTGGATTTGGATTTAGATTTGGATTTGGATTTGGATTTGGATTTGGAGGACACAGTGGGACACAGGGATTTTCCTGCTCCCCCCTCCAGCAGAGCACATTGGTGTGTTGGTGCCTGTCAGGCTGGAAAAAGGAATTTCCATCAACCCTTAAATCCCAGGAATGTGTGTTAGCCAAGAAACCTCCAGGGAGGTTCCTCCTGTCCCAGGTAAAACAAAACAAATCCTTTCTTTTATAACCTGAAAAGTTTTGGTGAAGGAGTGAGGTGCAAATCCACAGCTCCAAGGACATTTTATTTCCACTTTGCAAATGAACTGGGGATTAAAAACCCAGATTAGAAAAATTTAAAAATTGGAGATAAAACCCTGAGATGGTTTTGCTGTCACAGCTGCTTCAGGCTCCTTTTCAGTTCATTTTTATTTTCCACACATTTAAATCCTTGGAGAGTTCCCTCCTTTTCCTGCTCTGGAAGTTGGAAAATGGAACAAAGCTGCACGGACCAAAATTTGATTTTTTTTCCCTGCTTTATTTCACCCCTTTATTTCATTTATTTTTATGCCAGTCTTCTCATTATTGGATGGTTCTGGCTTTGCTTTCATTTTCCTTCAGTATTTTTTTAGGTAAAATATCAGTTAAATTTCTCTGATAAAAGGCTCCTGTGGTTTGGTCCAATCTCCCAAAAATTCTAATTTCGCCTCCCTGCAGTTAAAAGGATCCTCCATCACACAGGAAGGACAAAAATAAAAATAATTTTTTTTTTTTTTTAATGATCTCCTGCCAAAAAAATCTAAAATTAAATCTTAATTCCCTCCCCTCCTTGTGTGCCACTGTCACTTCTGCTGGTGCCTTGCTTGTACAGAATGACAAATGTACAGACACACCCTGTATATGTTTGTATATATCCAAAAGTTTTATCTTTTTTTAATTTTTTTTAAACTTTGTGTTTGTTTTTTTCTGCAAGGAGAAGAATCCCTTGCTGGGTAGGGAAAAAAAAAAAAAAAGGAATGAAAATTGTAGTTTTTATGTTCCCAATAAAAGAAATTTTATCTCCTCGTGAGAAAAAATTGTAATTTTTATGTTCATAATAAAAGAAATTTTATCTCCTATGAGCAAAACTGAGTTCTTTACATTTCAGGAGTGGGAAAATGCCTCACACATCTTTTTTTTTTTATTGGTTAGAAAGAATTAAGTGGAGATGAACCACAATGAAAACCTTAAACAGCCTAAAACATTCCATTTTCAGGACAAGAAAAATCCCAGAGAGCCAAAATTTGCTTCAAAATCTTTCTTCAAAAAAATAAAGAAACAACTCTGACTCAAAAAGTCAGGATGGGATGGCTGAAAATGGGAATTTAATGAATAAATTTGGGGGTTTTTTTGGTTAAAATTGGGCTGTGGGTAAAATTAGCTAGATGAACAGGTTAAAAAAAATAAAATAAAATAAAAAAATCAGGAAATTGGAAGAGGAATGGAGCTGGAATTATACCCAGAGGTGTGGGAGGGTTTATTTTTGTGGCCACATTCTCAGTTTTAAGTATTTTTTTGGGTTTTTTTTGTTCATTCTTTAATTCAGAATATTTGTTTCAGCAAAATGCAAAAATCCACCTGGTTATTTTGAGCACAAAGACATTAAAAAAACTCTGAAAATACCAAAAACCACCTGGATATTCCTATTTTTTTTTCCTCATGTTGTGGAGGAACCCTTTGGGATTGATGTTAAAAAAAAATTGTGGGGAAAAAGCTGCAAAAGTTGAGGAAAAATTGGAATTTCTGAGGAAATTGAGGAGCTGCCCTTTGGCTCCTTCACCTCAACAGGTGTAAAAAAAACCAAATTTCACTTTAGGATTTCTAAAAGTTTAAAAGGGGTTAAAAATTTGCAAACAATTCTAGATTTAAGTTCCAACTTTAATTTAATTAAATTTAATTTAAGTTCCAACAGGGCTGGTTTTGCATGAGAATATTGAGCTGTTTTTATTACAGCTCCTTTCAAACATTTTAAAACCTTTAAAACATTTTAAAACAACATTTAAAACATTTAAAACATTTGAAATATTCAGTTTATTCACCCTTTCTCCAAAGGAAGGTGGATGTGGCTCCTCAGGTCTCATATAATTTCAGGTAAGCCTTTCTGCCCTGATTTTTCAGGAAATTTTTATCCACAGTCATCTAAAAAAAAATAATACAATTTTTAAATTAATAACAATAAAAAATTTCCAAAAAAGGAAAGGGTGAGACCTAAAGCTGTGCTTGAAATAAGATTTTTATCCCACACGAAGCAGTGGAAGCCCCACTTTGCTCTTTTTGGAGTGGAAATTTCCAGAAGAAATTGCTGAATAAAAAGAAATTTTTTTTTTTTTTTTTATAATGGTTTTGCAAACAGAGAAAATCACTTTGTAGCTTATGCTCTGGGCAGGGAAAATACCAAAAAATGGTGCAAATGTGAAGTGAAAAGGAAATTTCCTCTCTCAGAGGACAACAAAACTGAAATTGGGGAGTGAAAAATAATTTATTTTTTTTTCTCTCAGAAGCATTGAAGCAGAAAAGGATAACAAAATATGGAGGAAATGGGAAATTAAAAGGAAATTTCCTCTCTCAGAAGCAGAAAAGGAAAACAAAAGAGTGAAAATGGAAGCAAAAAGGAAATTTCCTGTTTCAGGAGCAGGAAATAATAACAAAACATGGTGGGAAAGGGAAATGAAAAGGAAATTTCCTGTTTCAGGAACAGGAAATAATAACAAAACATTGAGGGAATGGGAAATAAAAAGGAAATTTCCTGTCTCAGAAATAGGAAATAAAAATAAAACATGGAGAGGATGGGAAATGAAAAGGAAATTTCCTCTCTCAGAAGCAGGAAAGGAAAACAAAAGAGTGAAAATGGAAATGAAAAGGAAATTTCCTGTTTCAGAAATAGGAAAGGAAAAAAAAACATAGAGGGAAATGAGAAATGAAAAGGAAATTTCCTGTTTCAGGAGCAGGAAATGATAACAAAACATGGAGGGAATGGGAAATGAAAAGGAAATTTCCTGTCTCAAAAATAGGAAATAATAACAAAATATGGAGGGAAATGAAAAGGAAATTTCCTTTTTCAGGAACAGGAAATAATAACAAAACATGGAAGGAATGGGAAATAAAAAGGAAATTTCCTGTTTCAGGAGCAGGAAATAAAAACAAAACATGGAGGGAATGGGAAATGAAAAGGAAATTTCCTGTCTCAAAAATAGGAAATAATAACAAAATATGGAGGGAAATGAAAAGGAAATTTCCTTTTTCAGGAGCAGGAAATAAAAACAAAACATGGAGGGAATGGGAAATAAAAAGGAAATTTCCTGTCTCAGAAATAGGAAATAAAAACAAAACATGGAGGGAAATGGGAAATGAAAAGGAAATTTCCTGTCTCAAAAATAGGAAATAATAACAAAATATGGAGGGAAATGAAAATGAAATTTCCTGTCTCAGAAATAGGAAATAAAAACAAAACATGGAGGGAAATGGGAAATGAAAAGGAAATTTCCTGTCTCAAAAATAGGAAATAATAACAAAATATGGAGGGAAATGAAAAGGAAATTTCCTGTCTCAGAAATAGGAAATAAAAACAAAACATGGAGGAGATGGGAAATGAAAAGGAAATTTCCTTTTTCAGGAACAGGAAATAATAACAAAACACGGAGGGAAAAGGGAAATAAAAAGGAAATTTCCTGTTTCAGGTTCTTTTTGGCAGGAATAAACCCCCCCTGGTCCCCATCCTGACCTTCTGCACCTGTATCTTCACCATCCTCTGGGGCAGTGCTGGCACTGCTGCCCAATCTGGAGCCCCAAATTTCATGGGCCAGGTGACTTTTCTGTTTAAAGGTTGATCTATGTCATAATTTCCAGGCCTAAAAAAAAAAAAAAATCTCCTTTTTAGAGCTGCTTTTGGTGTTTATATATCCAGAATTTATCTCCCTGCTCATCAAAAAATGCAATTATTCCTTAATGGCAACAAGGATTCCTCAGAAAAGGAAGATGTGAGAAGTTCAGACTGAGTTTTGAAGAAATTTTTGTTTCCAGCAGGGAAAGACTCAAGGGAATTTCATTCTGTGGTGTCTCAGTCATTGTCCCTAAACTAAAAAATAAAGCTGGGAGAAATTTAAAAAAAAAAAAAAAAATCTTATTTTTGGAGATTAAAAAACTTTAGTTTTGGGGATTAAAACACTTAGTTTTGGAGATTTAAAAACTTAGTTTTGGAGATTAAAATAAACTTTGTTTTGGAGATTAAAAACCCTTAGTTTTGAGATTAAATAAATTTAGTTTTGGACATTAAAAAAACCTTAGTTTTGGATATTAAAAAGACCTTAGTTTTGGATATTAAAAAAACCTTAGTTTTGAGATAAAAAAACCCCTTACTTTTGGAGATATAAAAAGCTTAGTTTTGACATTAAAAAAAATTAGTTTTGGAGATTAAAAAACTTAGTTTTGAGGATTAAAAATCCTTAGTTTTGGAGATAAAACCCCTTAGTTTTTGAGATTTAAAAACTTAGTTTTGGAGATAAAAAACCCTTAGTTTTGGAGATTAAAAAAACTTAGTTTTGGAGATTAAAATAATTTAGTTTTGGAGATTAAAAAAACTTAGTTTTGGGGATTAAAAAAAAATTAGTTTTGGAGATTAAAAATCTTAGTTTTGGGGATTAAAAAAAACCTTAGTTTTGGAGATAAAAAAATTTAGTTTTTGAAATTAAAACCCCTTAGTTTTTGAGATTTAAAAACTTAGTTTTGGAGATAAAAACCCCTTTGTTTTGGAGATTAATAACCTCAGTTTTGGAGATAAAAAACCATTAGTTTTGGAAATTAAAAAAACTTAGTTTCAGGGATTAAAAAAAACTTAGTTTTGGGGATTAAAAACACTTGGTTTTGGGGATTAAAATAATTTAGTTTTGGGGATTAAAACACTTAGTTTCAGGGATTTAAAAAAACTTAGTTTTGGAGATTAAAACACTTAGTTTTGAGGATTAAAAACACTTAGTTTTGGAGATTAAAATAATTTCGTTTTGGAGATTAAAACACTTAGTTTCGGGTATTAAAAACACTTAGTTTTGGAGATTAAAACCCCTTATTTTTGCAGATAAAAAACTTGATTTTAACCATAAAAAATCCTTAATTTTAGCGCTAAAACGCTTTTTTTTTTTTGCTATATAAAACCTTTACAGTGCAACTATACATCTCCCTTTTTTTTTGCATTTCCCCCTGGCAGGATTTCTATTCTTCTGAGACAATAATTTCAATTACCCGGGGTAGAGCTCCTGCTCCAGGACTCTTTTTGGGAAGCGTGGGCTGCTGGAGGAGAAGGGGACAGGGGCAGGGTGACACCCCCTCCCCTCCCCCAGTTTGGGCTGGTAGCTGCCAGGACCAGGAGTCACCATCTAGGGGACAAAAAAAACCCCTCAGCACCAAAAATTTTATACCCAGGTGGATGTTTGGGTTGCTTTTCTTTTATTTTTTTGGGGGGTTTTTTGCTCACCTGAGTGGTTTTTTGGAAGCGAGGGGCTGTCCTGGCTCCCATGGTGTAACCCAGGATGCTCATGGGGCGGGTGCTGATGGAGGATTGGAGGATTTTTGTCTGCAGTTCCAAAGCCAAAATGAATTTATTGGTGATGGTTTAAAGGTACTGGTTGGAGGGCAGAGTTATCTGAGCAGCAAAAGTTATTCCTAATAAAGTTATTCCTAATTATTCCCTTAATTTATCACTATTGTAGAACCTTGAGGGTTGATGGGAAAGGAGAAAATTCTTTTTTCCAGGTGGGTTTGGGGATTCCTGCAGTGGGACAGAATTATCTGAGCAGCAAAAGTTATTCCTAATAAAGTTATTCCTAATTATTCCCTTAATTTCTCGCTGTTATAGAACCTTGAGGATGGGTTGGGAAAGGAGAAAATTTTTTTTTCCAGGTGGGTTTGGGGATTCCTGCAATGGGTTTACAGGACAGGAGTATCTGAGCAGGAAATGTTATTCCTAATTATTCCCTTAATTTCTCACTATTGTAGAAGCTTGAGGGTTTATAGGAAAGGAGAAAATTCATTTTTCCAGGTGGGTTTGGGGATTCCTGCAGTGGGTTTACAGGACAGAATTATCTGAGCAGCAAAAGTTATTCCTGATAATGTTATTCCTAATTATTTCCTTAATTTCTCACTGTTGTAGAACCTTGAGGATGGGCTGGGAAAGGAGAAAAATTATTTTTCCAGGTGGGTTTGGGGATTCTGCAGTGTGTTTGGAGGGTAGGAGTATCTGAGCAGAAAATAATATTCCTAATAAAATTATTCCTAATTATTCTCTTAATTTCTCACTATTTAGAACCTTGAGGATGGGCTGGAAAAGGAGAAAAATTATTTTTCCAGGTGGGTTTGGAGATTCTGCAGTGTGTTTGGAGGACAGGAGTATCTGAGCAGCAAAAGTTATTTCTAATAAAGTTACTCCTAATAACCTCCTTAATTTCTCACTATTGCAGAACCTCGAGGACTGGTTGGGAAAGGAGCCAATTCCTTATTCCAGGTGGGTTTGGGGATTCTGGAGTGGGTTTGCAGGACAGGATTATCTGAGCAGCAAATGTAATTCCTAATAAAGTTACTCCTAATAATCCCCCTAATTTCTCACTATTGAACGTGTAGGATTGATAGGGAAAGGAGCCAATTCCTTATTCCAGGTGGGTTTGGGGATTCTGGAGTGGGTTTGGAGGGTAGGAGTGCATAAGCAGCAGATACTATTCCTAATAAAATTATTCCTAATAATCCCCATAAATTCTCACTATTGCAGAACCTCGAGGACTGGTTGGGAAAGGAGCCAATTCCTTATTCCAGGTGTGTGCGGGACATACCCCCGCAGGTTTCCGGGCCCCGTTCCCGCTGTTCCTCCCGGAGCTGCCCCGCCAGGTGGGAAGGGCTCACCTGCGGCCCCAGGTAAGAGCCCGGCCCCAGGGCGGGGCTGCCCCGCACCCCCGGCAGCGCAATGCCCAGCCTGTCCCGGGCGTGGTGCAACGGGAACATTTTCCGATCTTGGCTTGTGCCGAAGGAGATGAGCTTCTGCACAGCTGGGGACATGCCACCGGTGGGGGAAATGAGGGGAAAAAAAGAGAAAAAAAAAAAAATAAAATAAGAGAGTGAGAACATGCTGCTCTCTGCGTTCATCCCCCAGCAAGGGAACCTCTCTTGGCCATGGATATTTGGGAGGACTCTGCCTGTTCAAACCACAAGGAAATGATTTTTTCCCAGCCTGAGCAGGAAATTGAAATCTGAGATCAGTGGAAAGATCGGGGAGGTGAAGAAAACACAGAAGAAAACAGAGCTGATTATTCCCAGTCTTAGCCAGAAATTGGGATCTGAGATCAGTGGAAAGATCAGGGAGGTGAAGAAAACACAGAAGAAAACAGAACTGATTTTCCCAACCTGAGCAAGAAATTAGGATCTGAGATCACTGGGGCGGCGGATCAGGCAGGTGAAGGAGAAAACACAATAAAACGGAGCTGATTATTCCCAGTCTCAGCAGGAAATTGGAATTTGAGATTGCTGGGGAAGATCAGGGGGGTGAAAAAAACACAGAAGAAAACAGAACTGATTATTCCCAGTCTCAGGAGGAAATTGGGATCTGAGATCAGTGGGGAAGATCAGGGGGGTGAAGGAGAAAACACAATAAAACAGAGCTGATTATTCCCAGTCTTAGCAGGAAATTGGGATCTGAGATTGCTGGGGAAAGTCAGAGATGAAGGAGAAAACACAATAAAAACAGAGCTGATTTTTCCCAGCTTTAGCAAGAAATTGGGATCTGAGATCAGTGGGGAAGATCAGGGAGGTGAAGAAAACAGAAGAAAACAGAACTGATTTTTCCCAGCTTTAGCAAGAAATTGGGATCTGAGAAGCTCCCTGGGGAAGGTCAGGGAGGTGAAGAAGCAAACTGAGTCCCCCTGGATGCCCCCAGCTCTCACCTTTGGGGTCTCTCCGTGCTGCCATCCTGCCCTGCCAGGTTTTTGGGATGGGCTCTGCGTGCTCCTGTTGCTACAGCCACAGAGCAGGGGGATGGCAGCACGGGGACAGAACAGGGAAAAGCTCAAAATTTGGCATTTCCCTCTGGAATGTGCTGGGCTGGTTTGGGGAGCAGCCTGAGTTGTGATGTCACAGCCTTGGGGGATCAACAGCAGTTCCTCTCTTGGTTTCCAAGTGGCTGCCAAGGTAGCAAAAAAAAAAAAAACAAACAAAAAAAAAACCTGGCTGGGATTAAATCCAAACCCTGCCACGAGCACAAACAAATGTGGATGTCCTGAGGGAATCAAAAAGCTGCAAGAGAAACAGGACTTTTGGACAGCAAATTAATATGATTATGTAGAAGTTGATTTATTGTTTATTTTTTGGTGTTAATTATACATTTTAAGACTTCTGTCTGTGTGATTTTTGATTGGTGCTTTTATGCTGTTCACACGCTTGGCACGAGTTTTTAGGTACAATAATTGGTTGTTGTCTAGAACTTTGCCACCCACCTTTATCTTAGGTTTTTTAATTTCAGTATTTTGTTTTTTAGCCCATTTTTTAAAAATTTATTTACTACAATTTATGTTTTAGCGGCTTTGAAGGGTTTTAACATGTTGCAGAAAACCACTTTAAAAGTGCTCATTCTGTGTACTTGTTATAAACATTGGTTTAAACTAAGAAATATAGAGAAAAACAGCTAAGTGTGTGAAGAAACAGCAAAAAATGTAAAAAAAAAACAACTAGGCAGGAAAATATAGGAAAAAACAGCTAAATATAGTTTGGCTGGTGCATGGCTTGGACTTGTTCAGACGTGTCACTGTGGCTTAGACTTGTTTAATTTTACTACAGGAAGCAACAAAACACAAAGGACAGGAAAAAAAAAAAGAGTCAAAGCAGGAAGTTGTTGGTTTTGTGCAAAGCTTTATTGAATCATTCACTGTGTGCAGTGGGATTAGAGAGATTGCTGAGCTGGAATGGAATCAGGATCAGGATCTCCGGGTCTCCCAGGGATGTGAGGATTGAGCTGTGCTGAGCAGCCTGCAAAGCAAGCAGGATTTTCCTTGGTGTCTTAAAGTGGCTTTTATGCTGATTGTATCCCCAAATTCTGTTAAATATTGAGTTCTGCAATTTTAAAACTAGTTTCAAGAGTAAAAAACCCACACATTCAAAGGTTTCCTCCCAAAACAGGAAACTTGGGGAGGGGTGATGTTGCAATTCCCCTCCTCCCCACCCCCCTTCAGAGCCCCACAGCATTCCCAGCATTGCACAAACCCCAAAATGTCCCTGAGAGTCACTCACTGCACATTCACAGCCCCAGGCCCTTCTTCAGGGTGGAGATCAGGGGATATTTGCCCTCGTGGCAGAAATTGCCAGTGAAGTCATCCAGGTCGATGGTCCAGACCATGGCTCCTCCAAAGTTGTTCTTTTTCAGCCAATCCACCTGTGGGGAGGAAAATCCCGCTGAGCCCCAGGAGCTGATCCCACAGGAGGCTCTGGTCTCATCCCAGATCATTTTTTCCAGACCTTGATGCCAAAGCTCTTGGCGTTGTCGTATCCGATCCATTCGTTGCCCTTGTAGGCGTAAGGAACATCCTCGGGGGCATCCCAGGCCTGGGTGGCTCCAGAGCTCAGGAAGGTGCAGATCTGGGAAAAGGGGCAGTGGAAATGTGGGCTGGTGTGTTGGGCTGGTGTGACCAGAAATGTGGATTCTGTCCCCATGTGTTGCAGCCGGGTGTGGCAGTGCCCCTGATCTCCTGGCACATATTCTCTGCTAATGGGCCATCTTTAAACCAGCTGGGCAATCATCTTTACCTTTCCCATGACCCACCCTTCATCCAGGAGCTATCACCTGTTAATGGGCCATTGTTACAAACTGGGTGTGGCAGCGATTCTTATCACTGTGGGAGATATCTCCTGTTAATGGGCCATTGTTACAAACTGGGTGTGGCAGTGATCTTTATCTCCTGGCACACATTATCTGCTAATGGGCCATCTTTAAACCAGCTGGGGCAATCATCTTTATCTTTCCCACAGCCCATCCTCCCTCCAGGAGATATCTCCTGTTCATGGCCACTGAGTCCCAGTGCATGACTGATAAAATTCCATCATCCCACTGGGAGATGCTCCAGCCACGGCAGGAGCCAAGCCTTTCCTACCCAGATAAAAACTGAGATTTGGAACACCAGAGCACCTTTCCCACTGGTTCCAGAGGAAAGCCAGACCTTTCCACATCATCCCTGGACCTTCAGAGGAAACTGCACCTTCTCCAGGAGCACTGCTCCAGCTGAGCCACATCTGCCCCTGCAGGAGGATGCAGCCACCATTGAATGGGACTGCTGCCACCACCCTGACTGACTGACGGGTGTCAGCTTGGATTCTGACTCTGGCTGGGTTTGGGATTGTTCTTTGTAATACTGTATTTCTATTTTAATTTTCCTAGTAAAGAACTGTTATTCCTATTCCCATATCTTTGCCTGAGAGCCCCTTAATTTCCAAATTACAATAATAATTTGGAGGGAGTGGGTTTACATTCTCCATTTCAAAGAGAAGCTTCTGCCTTTATTGGCAGACACCTGTCCTTCAAACCAGGACAGCTGGGTTAGGAATTCCATGCTGAGAATTGTCCAGCAGTGCCAAGATGAACCCCACACTCACCTCATAGTAAGCCAGGAGTCCAGCCTCCCTGGTGTAGGGTCCAGCAGGGCCAGGCCCAGAGCTTGGGGCTCCCACGGCCGTGTTGGATGGGTTCTGCAGGGTGAAGGTTTTCCCGTAGGTTGGGAATCCCACCAGCAGCTTCTGAGCTGGGGCACCGTTGTTCTTCCAGTAGTTCATGGCATATTCCTGCAAGAGGCAGCAGGGCTCAGGCACAGGATGGGCTGTGGGGAGAGGAGCTCTGGGCCAGAGACCCCAAAGGAGCACTCACCACACTGAGGGTGCTGCCACTGCTGAACAGGGGGCTGTTCTCGCCCGTGGAGCCGTCCCAGGGCCCGTGGAAGTCGTAGGTCATGACGTGGATGTAATCCAGGTACCTGTGGGGAGAGGGGCTGTGTCCTCACCTGAGAGACATGGGGCTCCCTCAGGGGTTCTTTCACTTCAGCACTCCCCAAAAAAACACCTCAAATACCAAAAATTGCCACTCACTTGCCAATCTCAACATCCTCACCTGAGAGCCCCCCTGCACATGGGGCTCCCTCAGGGGTTCTTTCACTCCAGCACTCCCAAAAAAACACCTCAAATCCCAAAAATTGCCACTCACTTGCCCAGCTCAGCGATCTCATAGCCAGCCTGGATGGTGGACAGTCCTCCAGCCACAGCAGCAGTGACCATGAGCCGGGGCTGGTTGGTCTGTTTGGCTTCCTGCTCGAAGGCTGCCAGCAGTTCCTGGGGGATGCAAGGCACAGCCATCACCTGGGGGCTCTGGGATGGGGCTTGGCATCCAAACAGAGCTCACAGGGCTGGAGCTGAGCCCACCTTAACCAGGACAGTGAACAGAGCCTTATCCTGGGCGGGGCTGCCCCTGGAGCCGGGGTATTCCCAGTCCAGGTCCAGCCCGTCGAAGCCGTACTGCCGCAGGAACCTGACCACGGAGGTGATGAAGGTCTGGCGGTTCTGGGGTGTGGAGACCATGGTGGTGAACCTGGGCAAGCACAGCAGGAAGAGTTGGGGTTGGAATGGAGCCTCTTCCTCCTTTCCCTCCCTTTCCTGGGAGGCATGACTGGAAAGAGCTGCCCTGAACTCACTTCTGGGTACCGAAATTCCATCCGCCAATGGCCAGCAGGGTCTTCAGGTTGCTGTTCCTGCAGATAAGGGGAAGGAAATGGAGTGACCCCAAGGGTTTGGTGTCACTGTGACCTTTGCAGCCCAGGGCCTTTAGGTGACAAAGACCAAGAGCCAACGAGCAGCACCCAGAGATTCTGTCCCCAAGCTCAGGGGATGGTGCTGTCCCTCTGCCCTGCCCTGGGCAGCCCCAGTTCCCTGCACTCACTGGTTCTTGAGGCCATTGAAGGATTTGTACAGGGTCTCGTCGTTCCACTCGTAGGTGGTGATCTCATTGTTGTTCATGCCAGCAAAGGCGTAGATCAGGTGGCTGCACAGGTTGGGGTCGATGTTCTCAGGGGTGTATCTGCCCTCCCCAGGCCGGTACTGGGCCCAGTTGGTGAAGTAGCAGGTCAGCACATAGGCAGTGCCTGGGGGGCACAGAGACCATGGAGGGGCTGCAGAGCCCTGGGCACAGCCCTGAGCCACGGGCACAGCCCCAGGCTGGCACAGCTCCCTGTGCAGCCAGAGAGTGGGGAGCAGGGCTGGGCACCCCTGGGACACTGAGAGCACCCCTGGGACACTGAGAGCACCCCTGGGACACTGAGAGCACCCCTGGAACTCTGAGAGAACCCCTGGGACACTGAGAGCATCCCTGGGACTCTGAGAGAACCCCTGGGACACTGCGAAAACCCCTGGGACACTGAGAGCACCCCTGGGACACTGAGAAAACCCCTGGGACACTAAGAGCACCCCTGGGACACTCTGGGCACCCCGGGACACTGAGAAAACCCCTGGGACACTGAGAGCACCCCTGGGACACTGAGAGCACCCTGGCACACTCTGAGCTCCCCTGGCACACTCAGGGCTCCCCTGGCACACTCAGGGCTCCCCTGGGACACTCTGGGCTCCCCTGGCACACTCTGTGCCCCCCGGGGCTCCCCCAGACCCCCTCCCTCCCCTGCCCGGGGCAGCCCGAGCTGGGCACGGCCGGGTGGGGCAGCAGCACCTACCCAGGTGGGCGTTCAGCAGCAGGGCCAGGCCTGGCAGGACACAAGGAAACAACAGCGGGGTCACTGCCTGCTCCCGGGAATGCAAAGCTCCTGCAGAGCTCTGCCCCCAAGGCACACACACAACAGCTCCAATTCACCCAGCATTTCCAGGAAAATGGGACTAATGATTCCAGGTGAAAGCGCAGAAAAGAACCCAAACACATGCCAAAGTACTCGTTCAGTTTTCAGATTTAAGTTTGAAAGCACATTTCAATTCCAGCCTGCAAAGAGCTCTGTCCATGTTCAAAGCAGAACAGATCCCC
Organism: Erithacus rubecula; assembly: GCF_903797595.1. NCBI lineage: Eukaryota > Metazoa > Chordata > Aves > Passeriformes > Muscicapidae > Erithacus > Erithacus rubecula. The sequence continues at coordinate 4,081,891 of NC_136678.1, forward strand.
AAAAGAGGCAGCACTAAAAAGAGAATAAATGGATAAAGCAAGAGCAGATCCCCAACAGCAGCAGCACTAAAGAAGAGAGCTTTCCCTGCCCAGGGCAGCTGTGGAGCCTGGGCAGAGCAGAGGGAGCAGCAGGGCCAGGGCCAGCCCCTGTGGCAGCAGGGTGGCTGTGCAGAGCCCCAGCAGGGCAGAGAGCAGAGAGCCCCGTGGGCAGCAGCACTCACCGGTGAGCAGAGTGAGCTTGGCCATCGTGGACCAGACTGAGCAGCTCGGGCTCTCTCCCTCTTTTATACCCTGCTCCCCTCTGCTGCCAGCCTGGCACCCTCAGCCTGGGCAAACATTGCCACCCTGGCACCAGCAGCGTCCCCAGAGTGGCAGCAGGACAATGGGCTGAGCCCTGAGCTGCAGGGTCACTGCAGGGTCACTGAGGGTCACTGCAGGGTCACTGAGGGTCACTGAGGGTCACTGCAGGGTCACTGCAGGGTCAGTGAGGGTCACTGAGGGGCACTGAGGGTCACTGAGGGTCACTGAGGGTCACTACAGGGTCACTGAGGGTCACTGAGGGTCACTGAGGGTCACTGCAGGGCCGTGTCCTGCTGCTGCAGGAGCAGATCCAGGCTGCCATTGCATTGCTGGGGTTGCTCCTGTGCTGCCCAGGCTGTGTCACCTCTGGCACCGTGGCTGCAGGCTGTCCCCCTGTGCTGTCCTGGAGGGTGGCACTGCCATCCCAGCTCTGTCTCTGCGGGGCTGGTGGCCTTGGTGGCCCCGTGCCAGGCTGGGCTGAGCTGGCTCTGCCTCAGCCCTGCAGTGCTGGGCTCTGGGCTCTGGGCTGCTCCTGTGCCAGCCTGGCACAGCCCCGTGCTGCTCCCAGCTCTGCCTGCCCACCCAGCTCAGCGGGCTCTGCTCTTTATTGTGGGGCTTCCACTCTGCCAGGGTCACCCCAGGAGATGGGGCAGGTGAATTTTCCTCTCACATTTATCCCCCTCCTCTTCCTGCTCAGCTCTTGCCCAAAATGAGACACCCCCGTGTTGCTGAGCATTCCCATTTTTCCTGAAGTGAATCTCCACCCCCTGAAAGCCTCCAAATATCCTTCCCACATTTGGATTTATGTGGATGCTCCAAGCTCTCACCCTGTGTGAGGACACCAGGGATTTCTTCCCTATTCCTGACCCAGGATTGGGGACACAGCTGTGTCCCTGCTCTGGGGTGTTTAATTCCTTTTGGGGGGACATGAAGGTGACTTTGGGAGGTCACCCAGCCTTGGCTGAATGGAAGTGTGGAAAACAACCTGCTATCAGCTGCTGCTATCTGCCCTGCAGATTAAAATGTGCCAGCCTGAGGGTGGATTGAGGATGTACTTTGGGGTTTGGGGCAGGCACAGGGTGGGATGCAGCTGATAACACAACAACATCCTCAAGGAGTGTTTTTCCAATGTTTTCTTTGGTTGATAAAGTCCCAGGGTACAAATTCAACCAGGATAGATCTGGAAAATCCCACCCTCAGTGACCTCCTGGGGCATTTTCAGCTCTGTTATCCATGGAAGGTGTTTTGGTGTGGGAAGGAAAGTTTGGGGCAGGCTCAAGGACACTGATTTGTTTTCATGTGGGGTAACAAACTCAGATCCTGGAATTTTCCTTCAGGACTTTTCCTCTTGTAACAAAACTGGTTTGCTGTGGGTTCCTTGGGACTGGTGGGAGGTAAGAAAAGACACAAGAACTGAAAGAATTCCAATTAAAAAGAGCAGACAGGGACCTTCCAACTATTCCAATGTTGGGTTGCAGAGAGATTCTGCCACTCTGGGCTCTTCCTGCTGCATCTTCCCTCTAGAACTTTCATCCTGCTGATTCCATGGCTCCTGGGATGGAGTCTGTCTGTCTGTCCTTCTGCTCTGTCCTGGTGGCTCGTGGGGAGCAGACCCTGACATTCCTGTTGTGCCCAGCTCAGCAGTGCCCAGGTGCTCCTTCCAGAATGATTCCTTTAAATTTTCTCCTCCTTTTTGTCCTGGAGGTTTGGCAGATTCAGCAGCAGAGCCAGAGGTGTTTCTGACAGGAAAAAAAAAATCCCAAAATCTGCTGTTTGTCCTAAAAACCTCATCCATTGCATTGTGTGCAAGCCAACCCTTCAAGGAGGGAGTTTGGCTCTCTGTGCCCTGGCTGGGACACATGAAAAACCATGAAAAACTCAATGGGGACAAACATCAAGATCATTCCCTGAGATGTGCCTGAGAGCTGGCACTGGGAAAAATCCCCAAACCTGCTGTTTTCCCCCCAAACCTCATCCACTCTGGTGCTGCTGAGCCTGCTGTGTCTGAGCCATCCTTTGAGGGTGTTTGGCTGTCCCTGCCCTTGCTGGGACACTCAGAAGGACACTCAGAAGGTCACCATGGAAAACTCCATGGGGACAAATGGAAAGGTGACTGGAATGGTGCTGTGTCCTTTGGAAAAGCCTGTCCTGTGCTCAGGGGAGCCCTCAGAGATGCTGGCAATACCAAAAACAAAGATGAGGAACAAGGGCTTGTTCTCCTTGAGTTGATGGAAACAAAGTGAGTCAGAATCAGCTTCTGCTGTGTTGTCCTCCCACTTGTTCTTGTGACCAGGGGTGTCAGGAGATTAGGGGAAGAAGGTGACAAAAACAATGCTTCTAACAGCATTGTGGAGAATGACTCAGTAAAAAGTGATGGGGTTTTTCTTTAGTGATGGGATTGCTGCTGTGTGCTGCCCTGAGGAGAGCTGGGTGGGCAAGGCAGAGCTCAGAGTACCAAGGTGCCTCTGTCCCAGTCTGTTATCAGCTGCATCCCACCCTGTGCCTGCCCCAAACCCCAAAGTACATCCTCAATCCACCCTCAGGCTGGCACATTTTAATCTGCAGGGCAGATAGCAGCAGCTGATAGCAGGTTGTTTTCCACACTTCCATTCAGCCAAGGCTGGGTGACCTCCCAAAGTCACCTTCATGTCCCCCCAAAAGGAATTAAACACCCCAGAGCAGGGACACAGCTGTGTCCCCAATCCTGGGTCAGGAATAGGGAAGAAATCCCTGGTGTCCTCACACAGGGTGAGAGCTTGGAGCATCCACATAAATCCAAATGTGGGAAGGATATTTGGAGGCTTTCATGGGGTGGAGATTCACTTCAGGAAAAATGGGAATGCTCAGCAACACGGGAGTGTCTCATTTTGGGCAAGAGCTGAGCAGGAAGAGGAGGGGGATAAATGTGAGAGGAAAATTCACCTGCCCCATCTCCTGGGGTGACCCTGGTAGAGTGGAAGCCCCACAATAAAGAGCAGAGCCCGCTGAGCTGGGTGGGCAGGCAGAGCTGGGAGCAGCACGGGGCTGTGCCAGGCTGGCACAGGAGCAGCCCAGAGCCCAGAGCCCAGCACTGCAGGGCTGAGGCAGAGCCAGCTCAGCCCAGCCTGGCACGGGGCCACCAAGGCCACCAGCCCCGCAGAGACAGAGCTGGGATGGCAGTGCCACCCTCCAGGACAGCACAGGGGGACAGCCTGCAGCCATGGTGCCAGAGGTGACACAGCCTGGGCAGCACAGGAGCAACCCCAGCAATGCAATGGCAGCCTGGATCTGCTCCTGGAGCAGCAGGACACGGCCCTGCAGTGACCCTCAGTGACCCTAAATGACCCTGCAGTGACCCTCAGTGACCCTCAGTGACCCTCAGTGACCCTCAGAGACCCTCAGTGACCCTGCAGTGACCCTCACTGACCCTGCAGTGACCCTGCAGTGACTCTCAGTGACCCTGCAGTGACCCTGCAGTGACCCTCAGTGACCCTAAATGACCCTGCAGTGACCCTCAGTGACCCTCAGTGACCCTGCAGCTCAGGGCTCAGCCCATTGTCCTGCTGCCACTCTGGGGACGCTGCTGGTGCCAGGATGGCAATGTTTGCCCAGGCTGAGGGTGCCAGGCTGGCAGCAGAGGGGAGCAGGGTATAAAAGAGGGAGAGAGCCCGAGCTGCTCAGTCTGGTCCACGATGGCCAAGCTCACTCTGCTCACCGGTGAGTGCTGCTGCCCACGGGGCTCTCTGCTCTCTGCCCTGCTGGGGCTCTGCACGGCCACCCTGCTGCCACAGGGGCTGGCCCTGGCCCTGCTGCTCCCTCTGCTCTGCCCAGGCTCCACAGCTGCCCTGGGCAGGGAAAGCTCTCTTCTTTAGTGCTGCTGCTGTTGGGGATCTGCTCTTGCTTTATCCATTTATTCTCTTTTTAGTGCTGCCTCTTTTGGGGATCTGTTCTGCTTTGAACATGGACAGAGCTCTTTGCAGGCTGGAATTGAAATGTGCTTTCAAACTTAAATCTGAAAACTGAACGAGTGCTTTGGCATGTGTTTGGGTTCTTTTCTGTGCTTTCACCTGGAATCATTAGTCCCATTTTCCTGGAAATGCTGGGTGAATTGGAGCTGTTGTGTGTGTGCCTTGGGGGCAGAGCTCTGCAGGAGCTTTGCATTCCCGGGAGCAGGCAGTGACCCCGCTGTTGTTTCCTTGTGTCCTGCCAGGCCTGGCCCTGCTGCTGAACGCCCACCTGGGTAGGTGCTGCTGCCCCACCTGGCCGTGCCCAGCTCGGGCTGCCCCGGGCAGGGGAGGGAGGGGGGGCTGGGGGAGCCCCGGGGGGCACAGAGTGTGCCAGGGGAGCCCAGAGTGTGCTAGGGGAGCCCAGAGTGTGCCAGGGGAGCTCAGAGTGTGCCAGGGGAGCCCTGAGTGTGCCAGGGGTGCTCTCAGTGTCCCAGGGGGGCTCTCAGTGTCCCAGGGGTGCCCAGATTGTCCCAGGGGTGCCCAGAGGGTCCCAGGGGTGCTCTCAGTGTCCCAGGGGTTTTCTCAGTGTCCCAGGGGTGCTCTCAGTGTCCCAGGGGTGCTCTCAGTGTCCAGGGGTGCTCTCAGCGTCCCAGGGGTGCCCAGATTGTCCCAGGGGTGCCCAGAGGGTCCCAGGGGTGCCCAGAGTGTTCCAGGGGTGCTCTCAGTGTCCCAGGGGTGCTCTCAGTGTCCCAGGGGTTCTCTCAGTGTCCAGGGGTGCTCTCAGTGTCCCGGGGTGCCCAGCCCTGCTCCCCACTCTCTGGCTGCACAGGGAGCTGTGCCAGCCTGGGGCTGTGCCCGTGGCTCAGGGCTGTGCCCAGGGCTCTGCAGCCCCTCCATGGTCTCTGTGCCCCCCAGGCACTGCCTATGTGCTGACCTGCTACTTCACCAACTGGGCCCAGTACCGGCCTGGCCTGGGTAAGTTCACCCCCGAAAATGTCGACCCCTGTCTGTGCAACCACCTGATCTACGCCTTTGCTGGCATGAACAACAACGAGCTCACCACCTACGAGTGGAACGACGAGACCCTGTACAAATCCTTCAATGGCCTCAAGAACCAGTGAGTGCAGGGAACTGGGGCTGCTGCTCCATCCCATCCCTGCCTGTCCCTCGGGGACAGGGCTCAGGGGTGCTGGGGATCTGCAGGAGCTCAGGGTTCTGCCTCTTGCCTGGCAGGAACAAGGATCTGAAGACCCTGCTGGCCATTGGCGGATGGAATTTCGGCACAGCCAAGTGAGTTCAAACCGTGTCCTGCCCTAAATAGGATGAGAGGAGAAGGGGCTCCATCCTCACCTCTCTCCTCTGTGCTTGCCCAGGTTCACCACCATGGTCTCCTCTCCTGAGAACCGCCAGACCTTCATCAAATCCGCCATCAAATTCCTGCGCCAGTACCAGTTTGATGGGCTGGACCTGGACTGGGAATACCCCGGCTCCAGGGGCAGCCCCGCCCAGGACAAGGCTCTGTTCACTGTCCTGGTTAAGGTGGGCTCAGCTCCAGCCCTGTGAGCTCTGTTTGGATGCCAAGCCCCATCCCAGAGCCCCCAGGTGATGGCTGTGCCTTGCATCCCCCAGGAACTGCTGGCAGCCTTCGAGCAGGAAGCCAAAGAGACCAACCAGCCCCGGCTCATGGTCACTGCTGCTGTGGCTGCTGGGCTGTCCACCATCCAGGCTGGCTATGAGATCGCTGAGATTGGCAAGTGAGTGGCAATTTTTAGGATTTGAGGTGGTTTTTTGGGAGTGCAGAAGTGGAAGAATCCCCGAGGAAGCCCCATGTGCAGGGGGGCTCTCAGGTGTGGGTGCTTAGATTGGGAAGTGAGTGGCAATTTTTGGGATTTGAGGTGGTTTTTTGGGAGTGCAGAAGTGGAAGAATCCCCGAGGAAGCCCCATGTGCAGGGGGGGCTCTCAGGTGTGGGTGCTTAGATTGGGAAGTGAGTGGCAATTTTTGGGATTTGAGGTGTTTTTTTGGGGAGTGCTGGAGTGAAAGAACCCCCGAGGAAGCCCCATGTGCAGGGGGGCTCTCTGGTGTGGGTGCTGAGATTGGCAGTGAGTGACAATTTTTGGGATTTGAGGTGTTTTGTTGGGGAGTGCTGGAGTGAAAGAGCCCCTGAGGGAGCCCCACGTCTCTCAGGTGAGGACACAGCCCCTCTCCCCACAGGTACCTGGACTACATCCACGTCATGACCTACGATTTCCACGGCTCCTGGGAGAGGAACACGGGTGAGAACAGCCCCCTGTACGCCGGCCCTGCTGACACTGGTGACTACAAATACTTCAACGTTGTGAGTGTTTTTTTTTGGGGGCACAGCTCTCAGACCATTGGTGCCTCCCCTGTGGGAATCTTTGTACTGGGATGGATGGTCTTCAGGGATAAACTCAGATTAAAGTTTGAAACTTCAAGTTGCAGTTTATTGTAAGGGTGTAAATTTATTGCCAGCCACAGCCCAGAGTAGGACAGAGAGAGAATGAAGTGAGAGTGAGGTAAGAGAGGGTTGGTAGCAGCAAGAGAGCAAAGGGGTGAGAAATAAGAGCAAAGAGGGTAAGAGCAAGAGAGCAATTTCTCATTTACAATACCAGAAATATTCTTCTATGATGAATATTCTAATTTCCATTAACCAATCCAACACAAGATACAAATTTCTATAGCATTTACATCCAGCCTATAAGAATCATTACCATAGTGTGTTATACTTTAAACTCTAAAATCTAGCAAGGTCTTCTCTGACCTTTGGAGCTGCTCTCCAGCAGAAGGCATTGTTCTATCAACAGGGGATTACTCTTGGCCATCCATCATATTGTCTTCTAGTTATTTAATAAGTGAGGTTTGCTTTCTATATTCTCAAAATCTAAGCATTCATATTTGTAAGGTTTACCTAGTTCATCCTTCCCAAAATCCCCCAAAGAGATTTCGAGGATTTCATCCCAAAAATCCCGACAAAGATTTGAGTGGGACTGGTTTCTTGCAGGAATATGCCATGAATTATTGGAAGAGCAACGGCGCCCCAGCTGAGAAACTCCTGGTGGGATTCCCAACTTATGGGAAGAGCTTCACCCTGCAGGACCCATCCAACACAGCTGTGGGAGCCCCAGCATCTGGCCCTGGCCCTGCTGGACCCTACACCAGGGAGGCTGGAACTCTGGCTTACTATGAGGTAGGGATGTTCCCACCACACTCCTTTCCTCTGAAGGAATTGGTCAGGAGTTTGAGTTTTATCAGGAATGTGGAGTTTTTTCCATGGAATGGCTTGGAAGGAGTTGTGTGCTCAGGGGAGAAGGGAGCAGCACAAACCAGAGGATAAAGGCAAGGCAGAGTTTTGGGTTTTTTTCCCTTTTTGTGGGTGACATTGCTGCTCCTTTCTCCTTAGATCTGCACTCTGCTGAGCTCTGGAGCCACCCAGGCTTGGGATGAACCCCAGGATGTTCCTTACGCCTACAAGGACAGCGAGTGGGTCGGATACGACAACATCAAGAGCTTTGGCATCAAGGTCTGGAAAAAATGATCTGGGATGAGACCAGAGCCTCCTGTGGGATCAGCTCCTGGGGCTCAGCGGGATTTTCCTCCCCACAGGTGGATTGGCTGAAGAAGAACAACTTTGGAGGAGCCATGGTCTGGGCCCTGGACATGGATGATTTCACTGGGGATTTCTGCAAGGAGGGCAAATACCCCCTGATCTCCACCCTGAAGGAGGGGCTGGGGCTGCAGAGCGGTGGTGAGTGACCCCAGGGGACAGGGGCAGCCCCCTGGGGGGCTCCCAAAATCCCCGTGCAGATGGAGCACCTCCATCCCTTTCCTGCCTCAATTCCAGACTCTGTTCCCTCCTCCTCCCATTTGAGGCTCCCATCACCACCAGCAGCTCCTTGATGGAAATTCCCAAAATCCCTGTGGAGGTGTGGGTGGGATGAAAAGCCTTTCCCACCTGGAATTAAACACTTCCAACCCTTTCCCACCTGGAATTAAACACTTCCAACCCTTTCCCACCTGGATTCCAGACTCTGTTCCCTCCTCCTCCCATTTGAGACTCCCATCACCACCAGCAGCTCCTTAACATATATTCCCAAAATCCCTCTGAAAAATGAGGAGGAATTAAACACTTTTAACCCTTTCCCACCTGAATTCCAGACTCTGTTCCTCACTGAGGCTCCCACCACCACCAGCAGCTCCTTGATGGAAATTCCCAAAATCCCTATGAAAAATGGGGTGGAATTAAACACTTTTAACCATTTTCCTACCTGTATTCCAGACTCTGACCTTCACTGAGGGCCTCACCACCACCAGCAGCTCCTTAACAGATATTCCCAAAATCCCTATGAAAAATGAGGAGGAATTAAACACTTTTAACCCTTTCCTGCCTGAATTCCAGACTCTTCCTCACTGAAGTCTCCCCAGCAGCAGCTCCTTGATGGAGATTCCCAAACTCCCTTTGAAAAAGGAGGAGGAATTAAACACTTTTAACCCTTTCCCACCTGAATTCCAGACTCTTCCTCACTGAAGTCTCACCAGCAGCAGCTCCTTGATGGAGATTCCCAAACTCCCTCTGAAAAATGAGGAGGAATTAAACACTTTTAACCCTTTCCCACCTGAATTCCAGACTCTTCCTCACTGAAGTCTCACCAGCAGCAGCTCCTTGATGGAGATTCCCAAGCTCCATATGAAAAAACGAGGAGGAATTAAACACTTTTAACCCTTTCCCGCCTGAATTCCAGCCTGTCCCCTCCCTCCCCATCTCCCACCACCATCAGCCCCTCGATGGAGACCCCCAGGTAACACAATCCCACCCCGTTCTTGCCTTGCAGAGTGCGTTCCCCCCAGCGAGCCGCTGCCCCCCATCACCGAGGCTCCCCCCACCACCACCACCGGCACCGGCGGCTCGGGGGGCTCGGGGGGCTCCGGGTTCTGCGCCGGGAAACCCAACGGGCTCTACGCCGACCCCAGCGACCCGCGGAACTTCTACAGCTGCCTGAACGGGCAGAGCATCCTGCAGAGCTGCCAGCAGGGGCTGGTGTTCGACCCCGCCTGCAGCTGCTGCAATTGGCCCCAGTGAGGCCGCCCGGCCCCCCAGGCTGGGGAAGGTGTGAAATAAAGCGCTCTGCAAGCAATCCTTCCCTGGCGTCTGGGCTGCTTCTTTGCTTTGACTTGGAATTGCTTTCTGTTTCATTTGTACTTTTATTTTTCATTTTACTCTTTGTTTTACTTTATATTTTTATTTTTATTCCTATTTCTGTATTTATTCTTATTTTTATTTTTATTCCTATTTTTTCCTATTTTTATTCCTATTTTTAGTCCCGTTTTTATTCTTATTCTTATTCCTATTCTTATTTTCTTTTATTTTTATTTTTACTTCAGTATTTTTATTTTTATTTTTATTTTTATTTTTATTTTTATTTCTATTTCTATTTCTGTTTCTATTCCTATTTTTTTTATTCTTATTCTTATTTTTTTCCTATTCTTATTCTCTTTTATTTTTTTTTTTTACTTCAGTATTTTTATTTTTATTTCTATTTCTATTTCTATTCCTATTTTTATTCTTATTCTTATTTTTATTCCTATTCTTATTCTCTTTTATTTTTGTTTTTACTTCAGTATTTTTATTTTTATTTCTATTCCTATTCTTATTCTTATTCTTATTCTTATTCTTATTCTTATTCTTATTCTTATTCTTATTCCTATTCCTATTCTTATTCTTTTTTATTTTTGTTTTTACTTCAGTATTTTTATTTTTATTTTTATTTCTATTCCTATTTTTATTTTTATTCTTATTCTTATTTTTATTCCTATCCTTATTCTCTTTTATTTTTATTTTTACTTTCGTATTTTTATTTCTATTTCTATTGCTATTCCTATTCCTATTTTTATTCTTATTTTTATTCCTATTCTTATTCTTTTTTATTTTTACTTTTACTTTTACTTTTACCTTTGTATCTTTATTTTTGCTTTTATTTTTACTTTTGTATTTTTATTTTTATTCTTATTTTTATTCCTTTTTCTTTTCATTTTTCTTTGCATTTTCATTTTTATTTCTTCTATTATTTTTTTTTTAATTTTTATTATTTTTATTTCTATTTTCTCGTGTTGTTTGGATGCTGTTTGCCCTACCGCAGCCCGTGGCTGTTAAAATTCCCGACAGCAGGTGTCAGTGTCACCTGCTCTTCTTCCAGGGATTTTCCAGGAGTTTTCCAGCAGCATTTGGAGAACAAAAGCGGGTTTAGGGCAGAGAGCGGAGCTGTTGCTCCCCTTTGTTCAGTCAGATCGAGATCGGAGGAATTTCAGCAGCTTTTTATAGAAATGGAGCTGTGAGCTCCCATGGGAAAAGAACCGGGAAAAGGCAGCGGGTTCCTCGGGGGGGGGGAGGGGGAATCCTGGAATTCTGGAATTCTGGAATATTGGAATCCTGGAATAGTGGAATATTGGAATTCTGGAATATTGGAATCCTGGAATAGTGGAATATTGGAATATTGGAATAGTGGAATCCTGGAATTCTGGAATCCTGGAATATTGGAATATTGGAATCCTGGAATTCTGGAATTCTGGAATTCTGGAATATTGGAATCTTGGAATATTGGAATATTGGAATAGTGGAATCCTGGAATTCTGGAATCCTGGAATTCTGGAATATTGGAATCTTGGAATATTGGAATATTGGAATAGTGGAATCCTGGAATTCTGGAATTCTGGAATTCTGGAATATTGGAATCCTGGAATTCTGGAATTCTGGAATATTGGAATCCTGGAATAGTGGAATATTGGAATCCTGGAATTCTGGAATTCTGGAATATTGGAATATTGGAATCCTGGAATCCTGGAATTCTGGAATATTAGAATCCTGGAATTCTGGAATTTTGGAATAGTGGAATAGGGGAATAGTGGAATCCTGGAATTCTGGAATATTGGAATCCTGGAATAGTGGAATATTGGAATATTGGAATCCTGGAATTCTGGAATAGGGGAATAGTGGAATCCTGGAATTCTGGAATACTGGAATTCTGGAATAGGGGAATCCTGCAATAGGGGAATAGTGGGATCTTGGAATCCTGGAATAGTGGAATAGTGGAATCCTGGAATCCTGGAATAGTGGAATAGTGAAATCCTGGAATAGTGGAACAGTGGAATCCTGGAATAGTGGAATTCTGGAATCCTGGAATTCTGGAATAGTGGAATAGTGGAATATTGGAATCCTGGAATTCTGGAATCCTGGGATCCTGGAATAGTGGAATAGTGGAATATTGGAATCCTGGAATTCTGGAATAGTGGAATACTGGAATTCTGGAATAGTGGAATATTGGAATCCTGGAATTCTGGAATCCTGGGATCCTGGAATCCCAGCCTGGGGTCTCAGAGTTGATCCCATCCCCCCCCGTCCCAGGGGCTCCAGCCTGGCCCTGGGCACTGCCAGGGCTCCAGAGCTGCTCTGGGAATTCCATCCAGGGCACAATCCCCACCTAACCCTGCCCTCCCCATCCTCAGCCCCTCTTCCCTTCTCCAAACCCCTCTCCACGACACCACAGCTTTAAAGTCAAATTATTCAACAAATCCACCCCAGCCCAGCCCAAATGCTCACTGGATCTCCTGGAGGTGTCTGGGATCTCCTGGAGGTGTCTGGAGATCTCCTGGAGGTGTCTGGGATCTCCTGGAGGTGTCTGAGGATCTCCTGGAAGTGTCTGAGATCTCCTGGAGGTGTCTGAGGAGTTCCTGGAGGTGTCTGAGGTGCTCCTGGAGGTGTCTGAGGATCTCCTGGAGGTGTCTGGGATCTCCTGGAGGTGCCTGGGGATCTCCTGGAAGTGTCTGGGATCTCCTGGAGGTGTCTGGGATCTCCTGGAGGTGTCTGGGGATCTCCTGGAGGTGTCTGGGATCTCCTGGAGGTGTCTGGGGATCTCCTGGAGGTGTCTGGAGATCTCCTGGAGGTGTCTGGGGATCTCCTGGAAGTGTCTGGGATCTCCTGGAGGTGTCTGGGATCTCCTGGATGTGCCTGAGGATCTCCTGGAGGTGTCCAGGGAGCTCTTGGATGTGTCCAAGGATCTTCTGGAGGTGTCCAAGGCACTCCTTGAGTTTCTAGAACTCCAAGGAGCTCCTGGAAATATAAGAGGATCTTCTAGAAATATCAGAGGATCTCCTGGAGGTGTCTGGGATCTCCTGGAAGTGTCTGAGATGCTCCTGGAGGTGTCTGAGGAGTTCCTGGAGGTGCCTGAGGATCTCCTGGAGGTGCCTGGAGATCTCCTGGAGGTGCCTGAGGATCTCCTGGAGGTGTCTGGGATCTCCTGGAGGTGTCTGGGGATCTCCTGGAAGTGTCTGGGATCTCCTGGAGGTGTCTGGGGATCTCCTGGAGTTGTCTGAGGATCTCCTGGAGGTGTCTGGGATCTCCTGGAGGTGCCTGAGGATCTCCTGGAAGTGTCCAGGGAGCTCTTGGATGTGTCCAAGGATCTTCTGGAGGTGTCCAAGGCACTCCTTGAGTTTCTAGAACTCCAAGGAGCTCCTGGAAATATAAGAGGATCTTCTAGAAATATCAGAGGATCTTCTGGAGGTGTCTGAGATGCTCCTGGAGGTGTCTGAGGATCTCCTGGAGGTGTCTGGGATCTCCTGGAGGTGTCTGGGATCTCCTGGAGGTGTCTGAGATGCTCCTGGAGGTGTCTGAGGTGCTCCTGGAGGTGTCTGAGGATCTCCTGGAGGTGTCTGAGGAGTTCCTGGAGGTGTCTGGGATCTCCTGGAGGTGTCCCAGTGGCTCCTGAGCTGGTGACAAGCTGGGGACAGCCTGCACTCCATGATCCTTCAGGGCTTTTCCAACCTGAGGGATTTTGGGGACCCCAAAGGTTCTGGTTGAAAAGCAGAAGCAGCAATTTGGGCCAGGCCAGCTCCCAAATCCCTGCCCAAATCCCTGGTTCCAGCTCTGCTGTCACCTCCTGTCCCTGTGCCAGCAGCTCCGTGTCCCCAGGGAGGGACAGGCACGTGCAGGGTGATGTGATGGGACATCTGAGGTGACCAAAGGGGACAAATTTATCCTGCCAAGGCTCCAGGGCGCTCTGCTGGAGGGAATGGGATTCCCGAGCGTGGGAATAAATGGATTTTTTCAGCTGTCCCCCAAATCCTGTGTCCCCATCCTCCCCTGTCACCCCATTTCTCTTCTCTGCCCAGCTCACGGAGGAATCACTGATTTTTTTCCGGCTCTAGTTTTGGTTTTGGTTTTTTTGTTTTTCTTTTTAGTGTTTTTTGGTTTTGTTTTGTTTTTTTCCTGTCTCTGTTCCCCAATCCCCTCCCTCCCTGTCCCTCTCCTGGAGGAATCACTGATTTTTTTCAGGCTCTAGTTTTTGTTTGGTTGTTTTTAGTGTTTTTTGTTTTGTTTTGTTTTTTTCCTGTCTCTGTTCCCCAATCCCCTCACTCCTCTGTCCCTCTCCCGCAGGAATCACTGATTTTTTCTGGCTCTAATTTTGATTTTTTTGGGGGGTTTTTTGGGGTTTTTTTGTGTGGTTTTATTTTTTTTTTTTTAGTGTTTTTTGTTTTGTTTTGTTTTTTCCCTGTCTCTGTTCCCCAATCCCACCCCCTCCCTCCCTGCCCCTCTCCTGGAGGAATCACTGATTTTTTTCTGGCTCTAATTTTGATTTTTTTTCATTTCCAGCCCGCCCCGCTCCCTCCCTCATTCCCAGAAATTCCAGCTCTGACTCACCCTGTTCCCAAATCCTCCGGCCGTTCCTCCTCTCCTCTCATCCCCGCTGAGGAATTTTTTCCATGATATCATTAAACCACAATTATACACGAAAAAAAAAAAAAAAAAAACAAAAAACCCCAAACTACAAAGAATTAACTTCTCCCATTACATGCTCTTTGTACACATATAAAAAAATATGAGCAGAAGGGCAGAAAAAGACACAGTAAATTTATTTCTGATTTAAATCTATTGTGTAATAATCAATAATTCTGCAGTCTGTCACTTTTTTAGACCCGAGTTTCCAAATATTGAAGCCTGAATATTCTCCTCTTCCTCACTCTTGGAATACAAGAGAGATATTTTTAAAAGCCAAAAAATAGAAACAACTATTATTTTAATATGAAAGTAGATTCCACAAATTCCACAACTTAAAAAAAAAAAAAAAAAAAAAAAAACCAGGAAGAGAAGATGCAAACCAGAGTCAAAAAGTGTTGTGGTCAAAAAATCAGAAAGAACAACACAGCAGATATGGTTCCTATAGATTTGTTTTTAAAATATTGTCTTACAGACAAATTAGATAATAATAGGTATGAGAAAAATTAGATAAATAGATAAATTAGATAAATAAATAATTATTAGATAAATTAGATATGGTTCCTATAGATTTGTTTTTAAAATATTGTCTTACAGACAAATTAAATAATAATAGGTATTAGATAAATTAGATAAATAGATAAATTAGATAAATAAATAATTATTAGATAAATTAGATATGGTTCCTATAGATTTGTTTTTAAAATATTGTCTTACAGACAAATTAGATAATAATAGGTATTAGATAAATTAGATAAATAAATTAGATAACTAGATAATTAGATAATTAGATAAAAACAGATAATAATTTTGTTGGTATAACTTGCATAATACAGATATCACATCTTTTTGTGCAAATTAATGTAAAATATGTTTTCAGTTTACACACCTGTGTATCCAAGCATGCTAATGGATTTTACTTTCTGAGTAATTTGAATTTTATCAATCCTACCAGGTTTATATTGTATTATTTATCACTAGAAGCCAGTTCTAGCCCAAAATATCTGAACTATGAGCTTAGGAAAAAAAAAAACACCTCAATAATTATATGAATTCTGGAATTTATTCCTTCCACTTTCCATCATTCTGCATTTTCTCTGGTGTTGTGAAATATTTCCTGGGATCCTCCCACCCATCCCCAAATCAATCCTGAGCTCGTTTCTCTTTTTTCCAGAGGTTTTCAGACAAATTTTTTTCCCCTTCATCTAAATATCTACAGGTGGGAAAAAGAACTCCAGAAATGTTGAATTTACACAAACAGGCACATGGGTGTTGTTTTGGAAAATATTTCATGGGTAATTAGAGCTTTGTTTCACTGGATTTTGCTTTTTTTTTTTTTTTTTTTTTTTTTTTTTTTTATGGGCCTTATGTTGCATGAATTGATTTTATTTTTATATAGCCTGCTCTCTTAAAAAATGGGATTTATTAAATAATCTCCCCAAATCCATTTAGGATTGGTAACACATCTCCCAGGCTGAACCAACATCAGGGGGAAAAATGAAAATCCTGAAATGTTTCCAGCCAGGATTTGATGGGGCAGGAGCTGCTTTAATCCTGACAATTCCCATTCTGCCAGGACAAACTGGGACAAACTGGGACAAACTGGGGGTTAATCCAGTTAATCCCAGCTCATCTAATTCCAGTTTAAAGCTGAGCAAACATCTGCCCATTAATCCCAGTTCCAGCAGCACCATCTGGATCAGCTTCCCATTAAATATTCACAGCAGCAGCTGCTGGGACAACCTGGCTGATCCTGCTCTTCCAACAAAACAAAAAAAAACCCCAAAAATAAAAAAAATAAAACAAAAAAAGCCCCCAAAAAACCAAGAAAATAAAATAAAAAAGTCTAAAAATGAGTGTGGATCATCACACCCCCCAGGCCAGGCTGGGAACTCCTCCCCTTCCCATCCACAAATTCCTGCTGGGTTAAAAGAAAGGATTTTTAATAATTTAATGATATTTTGGGCCCAGCTTGAGCAACCAAATAACCTTTAAACAAAACATTCCCTGCTGGAGCAGGTGACCTTCAACCTCCCTGGGTTTAAAATAACTCTGGAGTCAGGCTGAGCCCCCAGTTCAGCTTTCCTGAGCTGGGTTTAACGTGACCTTCATTTGGGCAGGGACAAAAACCAAAAATTTTCCTTCCAAATCTTGCTGGATGGGGTTTATCTCCCAGGATTTTATCCCCCTCGAGTTTTTTTTTTTGGGACAGAATATTCTGTTTTGTCATCAGTGGTGAGGTCAGCAAAGAGGGGAGAGATTAAAAACCTGAGTGGAAATTATGAGTGAAGCAAAAAATTGGGAATGTTTTGAGGGGAGGGTTGTGGGATTATGGATTTTGAGGAGTTTGTGGGGTCACAAAATTCAAATTCTGCATTCCCTTATGGGAATGGAGGTGGAGAAGGGCCTGGAAAGGATCCAGAGGTTCTCTGGAAAAGCCTTTCCTTCTGTGACCTTCCAGGACCTTTGGGTCCCACCCAACCCAACCCAGTCTGGGATTCCTGAGCTCACATGGAGCAGATTCAGGAAAAAAAAAATCACAAAAAAAAAAAAAAAAAAAAAAAAAAAAAAAAAAAAAAAAAAAACCAAACCACCCCGAAAACAAAAACCAACAACGAAAAAATTCCTCGGAATTCCTGGTTTGTTATTGTTTTTTTTTCCTGGGGCTGCTCTGGGAGCATCCAGGGAGGGTTTGGGAGGAAGTAGAAGTGGGAATTTTTGTAGATTAATTTCTGGGAATACCCAGGGAAGGGCTCCCATTCTAATTCCCAATCCTTTATTTCACCCCTGTTCCCATCCCTAACTGGGACACGGATCAGGACCTGTTTTCCCTCTGACAATTCCCATTTTTCAGTCAGGAAACTCCCACATTCCCTGGATTGGATATCTCAATTTCCAGCCTGGATTAATTTCCCTCTTCCAGCCAATCCTAATATTCCTCTCTCCTATTTCCTAATCCTTTATTTCACCCCTGTTCCCATCCCTAACTGGGACACAGATTAGGATCTGTTTTCCCTCTGAAAATTCCCATTTTTTCCACATTCCCTGGATTTGATCTCCACATCTCTCCCACTCCTTCCCCATTTCCAGTCTGGATTAATTTCCCTCTTCCAGCCAATCCTAATATTCCTCTCTCCTATTTCCTAATCCTTTATTTCCCAATCCCTGTTCCCATCCCTAACTGGGACATGGATCAGGACCTGTTTTCCCTCTGACAATTCCCATTTTTTTTCCCAGATTTCCTGGATTTGATCTCCAAATCTCTTCCACTCCTTCCCCATTTCTAGTCTGGATTAATTTCCCTCTTCCTAATATTCCTCTTCCCGTATTTCCCAATCCTTTATTTCCCAATCCCTGTTCCCCTCCCTAACTGGAACACGGATCAGGATCTGTTTTCCCTCTGAAAATTCCCATTTTTTCCACATTCCCTGAACTGATTCTCTGCATCTCTCTCACTCCTTCCCCAT
Source organism: Erithacus rubecula (assembly GCF_903797595.1). NCBI lineage: Eukaryota > Metazoa > Chordata > Aves > Passeriformes > Muscicapidae > Erithacus > Erithacus rubecula. Next base: position 4,099,366 of record NC_136678.1, read on the forward strand.
TTCCAGCCTGGATTAATTTCCCTCTTCCAGCCAATCCTAATATTCCTCCTCCTCTAATTCCCAATCCTTTATTTCACCCCTGTTCCCATCCCTAACTGGGACACGGATCAGGATCTGTTTTCCCTCTGAAACTTCCCATTTTTTCCACATTCCCTGGATTTGATCTCCAGATCTCTCGCACTCCTTCCCCATTTCCAGTCTGGATTAATTTCCCTCTTCCTAATATTCCTCTCTCCTATTTCCTAATCCTTTATTTCACCCCTGTTCCCCTCCCTAACTGGGACACGGATCAGGATCAGTTTTCCCTCTGAAAATTCCCATTTTTTCCACATTCCCTGGATTTGATTTCCCAGACAATCCTGATATTCCTCCTCCTCTATTTCCCAGTCCCTGTTCCCCTCCCTAACTGGGACACGGATCAGGAACAATTTTCCCTCTGAAAATTCCCATTTTTTCCACATTCCCTGGATTTGATCTCCAAATCTCTTCCACTCCTTCCCCATTTCTAGTCTGGATTAATTTCCCTCTTCCTAATATTCCTCTTCCCGTATTTCCCAATCCTTTGTTTCCCAATCCCTGTTCCCCTCCCTAACTGGGACACGGATCAGGACCAGTTTTCCCTCTGAAAATTCCCATTTTTTCCACATTCCCTGGATTTGATCTCTGCACCTCCCCCGCCCTTCCCGGGCTGTTGGAATCCCGCAGGATTTTCCATCTTTGGCTCGGCCTGGGAGGTTTTGGCTGACGTCACTGCTTTGGGATCCTCCTGCTGACGTCACTGGGGCCACGTCAAGGGAAGCGCAGCCCATTTTTGGGATTTGGGAACAGCTGGGCTGTGTCAGGAATTCAGCGCTCACAGCTCCAGGATAAACACTCCGGGTTGGTGGGTTTTTTTTATTTATTTTTTATTTTTTATTATTATTATTCTTTATTTTTTCCCTCTCTGCTCAGCACATTTTTTTCCTTTCCCTTTAAGAAGCGTTTCGCTGCTGAGGGTGGAATTTTTCAGCAGAATCTTTTTGAATTTTGCTTTTTTTTTTTTTTTTTCAAAGCAAAGTGACCCCTTTGGAAAAGGAAAAATCCTTTGGGAGTTTTGAGTTCTGAGGTAGAACTGGAGAATTTTATTTTTTTGGGGGGGGGTTTAAAAGGTTTGTGGAGGAGTAAAGGAGAATTGGGGATTTCAAATGCTTGGGAAAGGGGGTTTAAAATAAAAAATAAAGAGGGATTTAAAAAAGGGGTGATTAAAATATGGGGAGAAAAAAGGGAGAAAAAAAATAAAGGGGGATAAAAATAAAGTGGGATAAAAAATAAAGGGGGTAAAAAATAAAGGGGGATAAAAAATAAAGGGGGATAAAAATAAAGGGAGATAAAAAAAGGGGGATAAAAATAAAGGGGATAAAAATAAAGTGGGATAATAAATAAAGTGGGATAATAAATAAAGGGGATAAATAATAAAGGGGGATAAAAAAAGGAGGATAAAAATAAAGGGGGATAAAAAAATAAAGGGGGATAAAAAATAAATGGGGATAAAAAAAGGAGGATAATAAATAAAGGAGGATAAAAATAAAGAGGGATAAAAAAATAAAGGGGATAAAAAGGGTTAAAAAAGGAAGGGGGTTTAAAAGGAGGTAAAAAATATAGGGAGGATAAAAAATAAAAGGAGATAAAAATGAAAAAAATTTGCAAAAAAAAATATACCAAATTTGTGAAATATTTTGGATCAAATGTATGAGATATTATTAATAAAATTTGCCAAAATTATGGATCAAATTTGCTAAATATTACGGATCAAATCCGGAATTTTATCAGCACCTGCTACACCCTGATCCCTTCAACTTTGTGGGAAAACACAAAACATCCCAAAAAAATAAAAATAAAAATAAAAATAAAAATAAAAATAAAAATAAAAATAAAAATAAAAATAAAAATAAAAATAAAAATAAAAATAAAAATAAAAATAAAAATAAAAATAAAAATAAAAATAAAAATAAAAATCCCATTTGGACACAGTGGATCCCATAAACCCCCACAGGTTTGTGCTGCCTCAATTTAAAAAAAAATTAAATTTCTTTAATCTATAATTTGGGGTTGCCATGGAGCTGAGCCCTCTCCTGGTGCTCCTTGAGCAAAGAAATGGGTGGGGGAAAAAAAGCAAATTTTGGTAGCTTAAAAAAAAAATTAAATAAAAAAAAATTCTCAGCACCTTAAAATTAAAAAATAAAAATTTAAAAAAATATATAAATAAATAAATTCCCATCTTGTGGTTTTAGCAAAAGACGTTTAGGGTTTTTTGTTTTTTGTTTTTTTAATTTTACTTCTCCTTTTTAAGAAAAGCAAAAATCCCTTTTTTGGCAGCTGCTGGTCAGCAGAAAAAGGGAAAATCCTTCACCCCATCCTGCCTTAGAAGGAAAGGTGTGAGCCAGGCAAAAATTTTGGGGAGATGGGAGAAATTTTGGATTTTAAGCAGAATTTTCATCTGCTGTGTCCTGATTTATTTTTATTTTTATTTTTTATTTTTTATTTGCATTTTATTTTTTAATTTTAATTTTTATTTTATTTTAATTTTTTTTTTTTTTAATTTTTTTAAGAACAGAACGTGGCATCCCCAAATTGGATTTTTCCCCCCCAAAATTCCTGTGTGTGCGGGGCAGGGCGCGGCTCTTTTAACCCCAATCAGGATTTTTATCCTGGGAGTTTCCAGCCAGGGGAAAGAGCAAATCCAGGGCGCCACACCCTGATAAAGAATTATTATTATTATTATTATTATTAATAATTATTATGGAGGGACAATTTGTGCCCCCACGGTGATTTTATCAGCGAATTTGGGGTGGGGCAGCGTCTCACCCCATGCCCGCTCTGGAATTTTTTTATCTCCTAAATCAAAATTTGCCAGAAAAACAGCTCCTGGCAAATAAAAAAAATAAAAATAAAAGAACAATAAACCAAACTCAAAGAGCAGGAAACCATCTCTGAGCTCATCCCCACAGAGCTCGGCCAAAATTTCCAGTTCTCACCAAATTCTCCTTAAAAAAAAAAATCAGCAAGAAGCTGAGAGTGAAAAAAAAAAACCAAAACAGAACAAAAAAAGACAAAAAAAAAAAAAAAAAAAAAACAAACCCTGAGCAGCCCAGGAGCTCGGCAGAAGTGGGAAACAAAATTTAGGGAAAAAGGAAAAAAAAAAAAAAAAAAAGAACAATAAACTGAGCTCAAAGAGCAGGAAACCATCTCTGAGCTCATCCCCAATGAGGAACTCAAAACTCAGCCAAAATTTTCAGTTCTCACCAAATTCTCCTTAAAAAAAAAATCAGCAAGAAGCTGAGAATGAAAAAAAAAAACCAAAAAAAGACAAAAAAAAACAAAACAAAAGAAAACCAAACCCTGAGCAGCCCAGGAGCTCGGCAGAAGTGGGAAACAGAATTTTGGACTTTAGGAAAAAAAAAAGAAAAAGAACAATAAACTGAACTCAAAGAGCAGGAAACCATCTCTGAGCTCATCCCCAATGAGGAACTCAAAACTCAGCCAAAATTTTCAGTTCTCACCAAATTCTCCATAATAAAAACACGTCAGCAAGAAGCTGAGAGTGAAATAAAACCTGAGTTGGGAAACAAAATTTAGGAAAAAAAAGGAAAATTTGCTCCCTAAAATACTCCAGAGCAGATGGGGTGTTCTCCATATGGAGAAAAGGAGCAGAGGAAATTTTGTTGTCCAAAATCTGAGTGGAAATCCAACCACACAAAAATAAAAATAATAATATAATAAAAAATGATAATAATAAATCCCAGGGGAATATTTAAAACTCTTTTTTAGGATGAGAGAAGCTGCCTGGACCTGCCCCAAATCCCAGAGCAGAGATTTACAAACAAAAATTAAAAAAGGGGTGAAAAAAACCCTCCAAAAATCAAATTGGGATGTTGTAAAAATCCAGGAATTCCCTGGGAATCCAGCCGTGCTCTGAGACACGTCCCGGGTTTATTTTAATCTCTGTCCCTCCTTCTCTCAGTCTTAAATATAGGCTGGGCTTTAAACCCTGTCTTATTTACCCTGCCCAGGTTACCAATTACAAATAGGATTAAATATTTTAAACCCGGGTTAGCAATTACAGCTGGGATTAAATATTTTAAACCCGGGTTAGCAGTTACAGCCGGGATTAAATATTTTAAACCGGGTTAACAGTTACAGCCGGGATTAAATATTTTAAACCGGGTTAGCAATTACAAATAGGATTAAATATTTTAAACCCGGGTTAGCAGTTACAGCCGGGATTAAACATTTTAAACCCGGGTTAGCAGTTACAGCCGGGATTAAATATTTTAAACCCGGGTTAGCAGTTAGAGCCGGGATTAAACATTTTAAACCCGGGTTAGCAGTTACAGCCGGGATTAAACATTTTAAACCCGGGTTAGCAGTTACAGCCGGGATTAAATATTTTAAACCGGGTTAGCAGTTACAGCTGGGATTAAATATTTTAAACCCGGGTTACCTCTGTTTTTTTATTTTTTCCTTAAATTCCCAGTGATTGTGTTGAACTGGTGTCACCAGCCCGGTGACAATTTTCTGTCCCTCCTCCGGCACAGCCACATAATGAGATTTAAACCACATTATTTTTACAGTTCTGAACATTTTTTTCCCCCCCTAAACTTTAAGAAAAGCAGCGTTTTGTTGTTCAAATTTGCTGATTTAATCTTCAAATCCATCCCAAAATCTTCTGATTCAGCTGATGAACAGGATTTAAATGTTCATTTTTTTATTTATTCTGGGGTTGTTTTCCTGCTGGGGAAAAGGGGTGCAGAGTCCCCCTGGCTCAGCCGGGATTCCAGGACAGTTTGGAATTGGGGTTTGTGCCTCTTGCCCTATAAACTGCGGCCCTCAGGGTGTCATCACCCAAAAAAAACAAAACAAAAAAAAAATAAACAAAATAAAAACCACAAAGAGTCTCAGGCTGGCGTGGGAACCCCGAGCTGCTGACGGGCAAAGCCTCAGTCCCTGCGGGCAGCTCGGCTTTTAACCCTTCATTGAATCACAAATGTTCTTTTTTTTTAATTGTTGAATTTCAGGTTGGACTGGTTTGGAGGCTCATTTGGATAAACAGGAGGGTGCTGGGTCCTGTCAGACCAGTTCCAGCCCCAGCCTGACCAATCCCTCAGCAGAAATTTATTGAGTTTGGCTTGGTTTTTCTTTATTTTTTTTCTTTTTTTTATTTTTTTGTTTGTTTTTTATTTTTTTAATTGAAATCAAAACGCTCTCATCTAAATACAGGCTGCAAAACCAACCCAGCCAACAAACTCAGTTCTCTTTTTAAACCCAGCTTTATTTTCTGACGGTTTCTAACTTTAAAATGCTGCATTAAACCCGCCTTAAAAATCCCCAAGAACCAGAAATTGGGGACACAAAACCCTCTTAGAGAGCTTTGAGCTCCACAGGAAATCTCCTCTTGGAGGGGTTTAATGAGGCCAAGGTGATTTGGGAGCCACCAAAGGGATGAAAAATCTGGGAATTAATTGGGAATTGGGAATGGGATGGACAGGAATAAACGGGAGCTGTGAATTTGGGGAATGTGCCACCATTTCTCCCCATCCTGAGGATCCTGCTGGGTCAGCTTGGCTCATCCTCATCAGTCCCTAATGAGCACAGTGAGCCCCTAATGGCTAATTAATAGCTCTGGTTATTAGAGTTATTCTGGGCAAGATCTCCTGCTCCAGTCCAGTGACTCAGGGCTGCAGGATTCCATCTCAATATTCCTTATGCTCCCAGCTGGGATGGCTCAATAATAAAAAAAAAATCAAACAAAAAAACCCCAAAAGCAAAAAAAACCAAAACAACAACAAAAAAAAAACAACCCACCAAACTCATGTGGTTATTTTAAAATTTAATTTTTTACATGTTTCCCATCAGGATTCTCACTTTTCCTGCTGATTTATGAGTGTGACTGCCTGGCAGGAGAGGTGTGGACAGAGCTCTGGGTGTGCTGGATTCATCCAGGGGTCTCTGGAATATCCAACCCCCTCCCCCTGCAGCTCTGCCAGGCTTCTTTGGTGGTGCTGCCTTCAAGAAAAAAAGAAAAAAAAAAAAAAAGGAAAAAAACATCCTTAGACTTTAATCCTTGGGTTTATTTCAAAGCTTACAGAGGCAAATCTGGTTTGTGGCAAGAGATTTGCCTGATTTCTTCTGCTCTGGGGATGAATGGGGTGGCAGATGGGGAGGGGAGGATTTGGGGACCCCTTGGCTGTGTCTCCTCTCAAACCTGAGGAAATGGGGTCAGTGCAGAGCCCTGCTGGGCCAGGAGCTGTTGAATTCTCCTTTTCCACAACTTCCAAAGTCATTTTATTCCCCTGATTCCTGTCTGGCTCCCAATTCCTGTCCCAAGGTCTGCACAGCCCCCAGTGGGAAATCCCATGTGCAGAGTGGGAATAAAACCAAGCAAAAAATCCTGTTAGACCCCAAAATGATGCCTTGGGTTTTAGCTTGGATATTTTTCAGATTCTCTGCTGTTGGTGTGAGGTGTAAATTCTGTTCACAAAACAATTCCTTCCCACCTGGAGGATCAAGGACACCCAGTACCCAAAAATCATAAATAACAGTGAGGAAAAGGGGGAAAACAAAGGGGCTGAGACTTCATAACCTGAAGCTGTAATTAAACAATTAACCCCAATATCTAGATGAACCAAAACTTATAAAAATGTAAAAACTCCATCTCCAACCTGGGTGCAGCCCCTCTTGCACTGCCCAAGGTGAATCCTTGCAATAAAACTGATTTTATTCCTTTTGCTCTCTCTAGTCTCTGCTACAGGTCATCAAGAATTTCCAGGCATCAAGAATCCTGGGAAATAATTGGGAATTTGAGAGCTGGAGAAGTTGGCAAAGCTCAATGTCATCCCCACTTTTGGGGGTACGAGTGGGTGACACTGCCCCACTGCTCAGCAAGCACAGGGGGATTTTTCAGGGGGACAGAACCCCAAAAAAGGGGCCAGCATGTCCAGGGGGGTTTTTCCAGGGGGACAGAACCCCCAAAAAAGGATCAGCAAGCCCAGACAATTTTTCAGTAGGACAGAACCCCAAAGGATGAGCAAGTCCAGACAAATTTTCCAATGGGACAGAACCCCAAACAAAGGGTCAGCAAGTCCAGGGGGACAGAACCCCAAAAAAAGGATCAGCAGGTCCAGGATGATTTTTCCAGGGGGACAGAACCCCAAACAAAGGATCAGCAAGTCCAGGATGATTTTTCCAATGGGACAGAACCCCAAAAAAAGAATCAGCAAGACCAGGATGATTTTTGCAGGATCACAGAACCCCAAACAAAGGGTCAGCAAGTCCAGAATGACTTTGCAGTAGGACAGAACCCCAAAAAAAAGGATCAGCAAGACCAGAATGATTTTTCCAGGGGGACAGAACCCCAAAAGGTCAGCAAGTCCAGACAATTTTTCCAGGGGGACAGAACCCCAAACAAAGGATCTGCAAGTCCAGGGGGATTTTTCAGTGGGACAGGACACCAAACAAGGGATCTGCAAGTCCAGGATGAGTTTTGCAGGATCACAGAACCCCAAAGGATCAGCAAGTCCAGGATGCGTTTTGCAGGATCACAGAACCCCAAACAAAGGAACTGCAAGTCCAGGATGGTTTTTCAGTGGGACAGGACCCCAAACAAAGGATCAGCAAGTCCAGGATGAGTTTTGCAGGATCACAGAACCCCAAACAAAGGATCAGCAAGTCCAGGATGAGTTTTGCAGGATCACAGAACCCCAAACAAAGGATCAGCAAGTCCAGGATGGTTTTTCAGTGGGACAGGACCCCGAGGGGCTCGGGGGGAGCCCCAGAGAGGTGGGATGTGCTGCCAGCAGCCCCAGAACTCCGGGCATGGCCACAGGGAGAGCTCTGAGCTCCTTCCCTGCCCTGGCTCATCCCAGGTGCCAAACGAGGCCCCAGCCATGGGAGGTTTTCCTGGGATCACAGCAGAGCTGTGGCTTTGGGTCCTCCCCCAGCACAGTGGCTTGGGATGATTTCTGCCAGGGAATATTCATCCAGGATCCCATCCTGCCTTGATAGCAACTCTCTCATGGTGATCAAAGCTCAGCCTCCCACTGCTCCTTAGCTCGGGGCCAGTTTCAGCAGCAGCTCTGGGCAGCGTGGCTGGGCCAGCTGGGCCAGCTCAGGGCTTGTGGTGGCTTCCAGGTGCTCCTTCATCTCCCACAGCATCAGGGCTTCTCCTCTGCAGGCAGCTGCTCCATCCCTGCTTGCCTTGGCTTGTCCTGCCTCCCCAGGTGGGACACATCCCTGGGGCTGCAGCCACCTCCTGCTCTTCCCCCAGCCTGGATTTGGGCTGGGGGATCTCAGCCCTCACCTCAGGCAGGGGGGGATGGCACTGTCACCTCACCTGCTGCACGGGACACTCGGGGAGTTGTCCCTCCTGCAGATCTGTGGATGGGACTCAGGGAGGGACATTTGGTGATGGAAAAGCTGCTGGGAAAAGCCCCCAGCTGGAGGAAGTTTCTGGGTGGGAGAGCTCAGAGAGCTCCAGGAGAGCTGGAGAGGGATTTGGGATGAGGGATGGAGGGACAGACACAGGAATGGTTTCAGATTGGGACAGGGAAGGTTTAGGTTGGATTTTGGGAAGGAATTCCCTGCTGGGGTGGCTGCCCCATGCCTGGCAGTGCCAGGCCAGGCTGGATGAGCTGGGACCATGGGGGTGTCCCTGCCAGGGCAGGGGGTGGCACTGGGTCACTGTCAGGGTCCCTTCCCCTCTCGCTGTGTCCCTGTCCCTGTGTCCCTGTCCCTGTGCTCGTTCCCCTGTCCCTCTGTCCCTGGGTTCGTGTCTCTGTCCTTGTGTCTCTCTGTCCCTCCGTGTCCCTGTGTCCCATCCCTGTGTCCCTGTCCCTGTGTCTTTCTGTTCCCTCTGTGTCCCTGTATCCCGTCCCTGTGTCCCTGTCCCCCTCTGTCCCTGTGTTCATGTCTTTGTACCTGTGTCTCTGTGTCCCTGTCCCTCTGTTTCTCTATCCCTGTCCCCCTGCCCCTGTGTCCCCGTCCTTATCACTGTCCCTGTGTCCCCCTGTCCCTCTATCCCTGTTCCTCTATCCCTGTTCCCGTGTCCCCCTATGTCCCTGTGTCCCCCTGTTCCTACTCCTGTCCCTGTCCCCCCATCCCTCTCCCTGTGTCCCCTGTCCCTGTGTCCCCCTGTCCCTATCCCCGTCCCCCCTAGCCCTGTCCCCCTATCCCTGTGTCCCCCTGTCCCCCTATCCCTGTGTCCCCCTGTCCCTATCCCGGTCCCCCCTATCCCTGTCCCTGTCCCTGTCCCTGTCCCTCTGTCCCTATCCCTGTCCCCTGATCTCTTTTTCTGTGTCCCCCTGTCCCTGTGTCCCCCCGTCCCTATCTCTGTGTCCCCCTGTTCCCATCCCCGTCCCCCTGTCCCTGTGTCCTTCTCTCCCTGTCCCTGTGTCCCCCGTCCCTCTCCCTGTGTCTCCCTGTCCCCATCCCGTGTCCCCCTGTCCCTGTGTCCCCCTCTCCCTGTGTCTCCCTGTCCCCATCCCGTGTCCTCCTGTCCCTGTGTCCCCCCATCCCCATCCCGTGTCCCCCTGTCCCTGTGTCCCCCTGTCCCTGTGTCTCCCTGTCCCCATCCCGTGTCCCCCTGTCCCAGTCCCCCCCGGTCACCCCGCACTCCCCCGCTCCCCCACCCCCGCTGTGACGTCACCGCTGAGCTCAGGCTCCATTTCCCCCCCGCTATTTCCATTCCCTAATTTGCATACAGCCAATAGAACGCCGCGCCCGCGCCGTGACGTCACGTCCATCCGCTGTATATAAGCGCGCGCACGGAGCCGTGCGCAGCCCGGAGCCGCGCCAGCCCGCGGTGTCACCGCCGTGCCCGCGTCCCCCGGTGTCCCCCCGGGATGAGCCAGCGCCACAGCCACCGCCGCGGCCCGCGCGCCGACATGGCGCCCGAGATCGCCGCCGCCGTGGGCTTCGTGTCCGGCCTGCTGCGGACGCGCGGCCGCGTCAGCGAGCAGCAGCTGCAGGTGTTCAGCGCGGCGCTGAGGGAGGCGCTCACAGGTGGGTTTGGGGACTTCGGAGCCGTCATGGAGCGCTCGGGGTCAGCAGCGCGCTGGGGACCCTGCTGGGTGACCGCCGTGTGCCTTCCAGGACCGGCTGTCCCAACCGCCGTGTGCCTTCCAGGACCTGCTGTTCCCCCCTGCCGTTTGCCTTCCAGGACCTGCTGTCCCCACCCCCCCCGTGTGCCTTCCAGGACCTGCTGTTCCCCCCCTGCCGTGTGCCTTCCAGGACCTGCTGCCCCCCCACCCCCCGTGTGCCTTCCAGGACCTGCTGTTCCCCCCCCTGCCGTTTGCCTTCCAGGACCTGCTGTCCCCCCCGTGTGCCTTCCAGGACTTGGGGTCCTTTTGAGTGCTCCCCGTGTGCCTTCCAGGACCTGCTGTCGTGTCCCCCCCCCGCTTCGTGTGCTGTCCAGAACCTGCTGTCCCTGCCGAGTGTTCCCCGTGTGCCTTCCAGGACCTGCTGTCCCTCCCGTCTTGGTATCGGGTCTTTGTGTCCCTTCCTGAGTGGCCCCCGTGTCCCTGGTGGGACTTGGTGTCCCCTTCTGTGTCCCCTCCCGAGTGTTGCCTGTGTCCCTTCCAGGACCTGGGTCCCTGCTCGGTGCTCCCCGTGTCCCTTCCAGGACCTGGTGTCCCCCCTGGGCTCGGGGCTGTCCCTGTGCCCCTCTCGTTCCCTTTGTGTGTCCGGGTGTCCCCCCCACCCCATGGGGACCGGTGGGACCCCCCTGTGCCTGCCTGGCTCTGGGGCCGGGTGATCCCATAGAGGATCCCACAGGATCCCACAGAGGATCCCACAGGGGATCCCAGTGATCCCACAGACAATCCCAGTGATCCCACAGACAATCCCAGTGATCCCACAGAGGATCCCACAGGGGATCCCAGTGATCCCACAGAGGCTCCCACAGGGGATCCCAGTGATCCCACAGACAATCCCAGTGATCCCACAGAGGATCCCAATGATGCCCCCTGACCCCACAGGGGATCCCAGTGATCCCACAATCCCAGTGATCCCACAGAGGCTCCCACAGGGGATCCCAGTGATCCCACAGAGGATCCCACAGACAATCCCAGTGATCCCACAGAGGATCCCAATGATGCCCCCTGACCCCACAGAGGATCCCAATGATGCCCCAGCGATCCCACAGAGGATCCCAATGATGCCCCAGCGATCCCACAGAGGATCCCAATGATGCCCCCTGACCCCACAGAGGATCCCAGTGGTCCCACCCCTGACCCCAATCCCCTGCCATGCCCCACCCCGCTGTCCCCACAGGATCTGGGTGTTTGGGGTCCCTCCCTCCCCATTCCCTTATCAGCCCCCCGAGGGGTGCCCGGGCTCTGATAAGGGGCAGTGCTGCTGTGGGATGGGGCACTTTTGGGGTGAGTGATACCATATCTACCCCAGCCCGACCCCACAGCCCCTGGCACTGTCCTGTGGGGGATTTTGGGGTGGAGGAGCCTGTGGGGCAGCCTTGGGATATGGGAAAAGGGATTTGGCTCCCATCTCTTGGGTACAAAACTTCCTGCACACTTTAACCCTGTTCCTGTGCTCTGCCCCTTTTCTTTTGTGCAGCCCAGGTGTTGTTTGGGATTTGGCCTTTAAATCCCAAATTCATGGGGGTTAAGGACCCTAAACTCCACTTCCAGCTGGGAATCCCTTTATGGGATTTACCTGCTCACTGCTCTTCCCTTTTGCCTCCCAGAAAACTACAGACACTCTGAGAAACCCTTCAAATGGTGTCCTGTAGGATTTGGCCTTCAAACCCCAAATTTAACAGGGTTTAAACACCCTAAACCCCAAATTTAATAGGGCTTCAAGTCCCTAAACCATGGAATATCTCTACTGATGTTTTTTGTCCCTCCTTTATTCCAGAGCACTACAGACACCAGTGGTTCCCCGAGAACCACTCCTTTAGGATTTAACCTTCAAACCCCAAATTTAATGGAATTTAAACACCCTAAACCCCAAATTTAACTGGGTTTAAAGACCCTAAACCCCAAATTTAATGGGGTTTCAAGTCCCTAAACCCTATTTTACCTGAAATATCCTTACTCATTTCTTTTTTCCTTTTTTGCAGAGCACTACAGACACCACTGGTTCCCCGAGAACCGCTCCTTTAGGATTTACCATTCCAACCCCAAATTTAACCAGATTTAAACACCCTAAATCCCAAATTTAACTGGGTTTAAACACCCTAAACCCCAAATTTAACAGGTCTAAACACCCTAAACCCTATTTTTCCTGAACTACCCCTACTCATTTCTTTTTTTTCCTTTTTTGCAGAGCACTACAGACACCACTGGTTCCTTGAGAACCGCTCCTTTAGATTTACCATTCAAACCCCAAATTTAACCAGATTTAAACACCCTAAATCCCAAATCTAACTGGGTTTAAAGACCCTAAACCCCAAATTTAACAGGTCTAAACACCCTAAACCCTATTTTTCTTGAACTACCCCTACTCATTTCTTTTTTTCCTTTTTTCCAGAGCACTACAGACACCACTGGTTCCCTGAGAACTGCTCCTTTAGATTTACCATTCAAACCCCAAATTTAACCAGATTTAAACACCCTAAATCCCAAATCTAACTGGGTTTAAAGACCCTAAACCCCAAATTTAACAGGGTCTAAACACCCTAAACCCTGTTTTTCCTGGAATATCTCTACTGATGTTTTTTTTTCTCCCTCCTTTTTCCAGAGCACTACAGACACCAGTGGTTCCCCGAGAACCGCTCCTTTAGATTTACCATTCCAACCCCAAATTTAACCAGATTTAAACACCCTAAATCCCAAATTTAACAGGTCTAAACACCCTAAACCCTATTTTACCTGAAATACCCCAACTCATTTCTTTTTTTCCTTTTTTTCCAGAGCACTACAGACACCACTGGTTCCCTGAGAACCGCTCCTTTAGATTTACCATTCAAACCCCAAATTTAATGGGGACTTAAGACCCTAAACCCCAAATTTAATGGGGTTTCAAGTCCCTAAACCCTATTTTACCTGAAATACCCTTACTCATTTCTTTTTTTCCTTTTTTGCAGAGCACTACAGACACCACTGGTTCCCTGAGAACCGCTCCTTTAGATTTACCATTCCAACCCCAAATTTAACCAGATTTAAACACCCTAAACCCCAAATTTAACAGGTCTAAACACCCTAAACCCTATTTTACCTGAAATACCCCAACTCATTTCTTTTTTTCCTTTTTTTCCAGAGCACTACAGACACCACTGGTTCCTTGAGAACCGCTCCTTTAGATTTACCATTCCAACCCCAAATTTAACCAGATTTAAACACCCTAAATCCCAAATTCAACAGGTCTAAACACCCTAAACCCTATTTTTCCTGGACTACCCCTACTCATTTCTTTTTTTCCTTTTTTTGCAGAGCACTACAGACACCACTGGTTCCCCGAGCAGCCCTCCAAGGGCTCGGGCTATCGCTGCCTGCGCATCAGCCACGGCATGGACCCCATCATCAGCAGGGCAGCAGGGCAGACAGGACTGAGCCTGCCCCAGCTGTTCCAGATGTTGCCCAGCCAGCTGACCCTGTGGGTGGATCCCTTCGAGGTTTCCTACAGGATTGGGGATGATGGATCCATCTGCGTCCTCTACGAGGCTGCCAAAAATCCCAATTGCCCCGCGGGCTCCAGGTGTTCCTATGGAGGGATGCTCAGCTGCAAGAAGCAGATGATGTTAGGTGGTGCCAGCCCTTCCAAAAATTACATCATGACTGTGTCCAGCTGAAAAAAACAACAAAAAAACCAAAAAAATAACACCCACTCCCCCAAAAAACACGACAAAACAAAGGAAAAAAATCTTCTCCTCCTCTGTCCTTACACTGCCAAGACACAGGTTACTGTAATACCTCAAGCTGAGGATTTTATTTTTAAGATGAAGAGCTATTTATATATATATATATATATATTTTTTTTTTTTGTAGTAAAAAGAAAAATTCCCCTCGTCAAAAAAAAAAAACAAAACTAAAAAACCAAAACCTGCAGAAAAAAAAAAATCTAAAAATTAAAAATTTGAGCGTCGCCCCCTGAGCCGAGGCGGCGCCTCAGGTGCCTTTTCTAAATCTGTTTCAAACTCGTGGATTTCTTATTTATTTTTATTTTATTTTGATTGTCAAGTTGATTTTGGGGGTTGGGTGGAGAAATTTTGGGGTTGGGTGGAGAAATTTTGGGTTTGGGTGGAGAAATTTTGGGGTTGGGTGGAAAAATTTTGGGGTCTTTGGGGGAATTTTGGGGGGTTTGGGGGAATTTTGGGGGGTTTGTGGGATGTTGGGGTTGTCACTTTGTCACTTCTCTGAGGATTTGGTGGCACCTCAGGGCTTGGGTGGCTTTTGGGGACACTTTGGCAGCTCAGGGATTGTCCCCAGGGTGGCACTGAGGGGACATTCCAACCCTTGTTGTCACCAAAATTGGGAATTCTCAACTTTTCCTGCTCTCTCTGTCTCCTTTTTTTCCTCTTTTTTGCTGTTTTTTCTCCTCAAATTTGGATTTTTTTGGAGGGTTCTGGGGGGGATTTTAAGGTATTTTGGGGGTCTTGATGTTGATTTTTTAAAACCACCCTTGGAAAGGAGATTTGAGTCCCATATTTTTGGTTTTTTTACATAATTTTAAATTCCTGCTCAGCTCTGCCCCTTTTTCCTTTTGCACTCAGGGAGATTCTGCCCAAATTATTTTTATTATTTTGCCTTTAAATATCAAATTTAATGATGATTAAAAACCTTAAACTCCCCCTAGCTGCAGGGAAAGAATCTTTTCTGGGTTATTATCCCAATTTTTTTGCTTTTTTTGAAGATTTAAGTTGCTTGTTTGGAGCAAAATTTCCCAGATTTTTTCTCTCAGCTGAAATTTCCCTTTTTCCTGACCTGGCCAAACCAGAATTATTCTCACCCAACCCATAATAATTCAAATTCTCAGATATTTCTGCAATAAATTTCAATTTATTTCCACCTCTTGGGTGCTCTGGGACAGGAAGGAAACTCCCAATTTTTTCTTTTAATCCATTAAAAAAAAATCTAAAAAAATTCTGATTTTTTTTTACAAGTTCCAAACCATCAAAACTGGAAAATCATCTTTGATTCTTAAATTTTATTTTGTTTTTTTTTTTAT
This sequence comes from Erithacus rubecula, assembly GCF_903797595.1. NCBI lineage: Eukaryota > Metazoa > Chordata > Aves > Passeriformes > Muscicapidae > Erithacus > Erithacus rubecula. Next base: position 4,114,522 of record NC_136678.1, read on the forward strand.
GTCAGGTTGTTTTTTGTGCATGAGGAGATCAGAGTTGCATCATTTCCTTTTTTCACTCCAATTTCTCACGTCAGCAAAGCAGAATTTTTTTTTTTTTTTTTTTTCCCTGGGTGCAGAGTTTGATTTTTACTTTTATTTTTTATTTTATTTTATATTTTATTTTGTTTTGTTTTATTTTATTTTTTATTTTTAAAATGTATTTTTAATTTTGCTTGATTTTGTTTTATTTATTTTATTATTTTATTTCATCTTATTTCATTTATTTATTTTTTTGTTTTATTTCCTTTATTTTATTTATTTTATTTTTTATTTTATTCCATTTCATTCTATTTATTTTATTTTTTATTTCATTTTATTTTACTTATTATTTTGTTTTCTTTCATTTCATTTTATTTATTTTATTTTTCTTTTTTAATTTTATTTATTTTCTTTTATTGTTTGATTGTATTTTCTTTCATTTATTTTCTTTTTTATTTTGTTCCATTTCATTCTATTTATTTTATTTTTTATTTCATTTATTTTATTTATTATTTTGTTTCATTTCATTTATTTTATTTTTCTTTTTTTCATTTTATTTATTTTATTTATTATTTTATTTCATTTCCTTTATTTTATTAATTATTTATTTTATTTAAATTTCATTTATTTTATTAATTATTATATTTTAATTTTGTATTTAAATTTCATTTATTTTATTAATTATTTCATTTTATTTTATTTATATTTCATTTCATTTTTTAATTAAGCTTCCAAACCACCCCAATCCAATCAGATTTTTTATTATTTTTCAATCCCATGACACAAACTCTGAATTCTTTTCCTTTTTCCTCCCCATCCTGTGATATCAATTTTCAGCATCTTTCAGACCTTTCCATCATCATTTAATTTTAATTTTAATTATTATTTTTTAACCAAACTAGATTGTTAAACAAGACCTGTTTTATTTTTTTTTTATTCTATTTTTATATTTTGATTTTTTTGGCTGGAAATGCTGCAATTCATGATTTTGGTGCAGAGACTCCTGGGGGGTTTTTTGGAATAAAATTTTATTTTTTTTTAATCAAGCTGGATTGTTAAACAGGACCCACTTTTTTTTTTTTTTTTTATTATTCTATTTTTATATTTTGATTTTTTGGCTGGAAATGCAATTCGTGGTTTTGTGTTTATGTACCACCAAACTTCCTTTAAAGACTTTGGGCTTGTGTTATTTTCACCCAAAATTCCATTTTTATGGAATTCAGGAGGGTTTAACTCACCTGTGATCATTTATTTTACTACCAAACTTCCTTTAAGGATCTTGACCTTGTGTTATTTTCACCCAAAATTCCATTTTTATGGAATTTAGGAGGATTTAATTCACCTGTGATCATTTATTTTACTACCTTGTGTTATTTTGACCCAAAATTGAGTTTTTATGGAATTTAGGAGGATTTAATTCACCTGTGATCAGTCCCTGAACCACCAAACATCATTTAAAGACTTTGGGTTTGTGTTATTTTCACCCAAAATTCCATTTTTATGGAATTTAGGAGGATTTTATTCACCTGTGACCATTCCTTTTGCCACCAAACTTCCTTTAAGGACCTTGACCTTGTGTTATTTTGACCAAAAATTAAGTTTTTATGGGATTCAGGAGGGTTTGATTCACCTGTTACCATTCCCTCTAAAGGGTCTTGACCTTATATTTTCACCCAAAATTCCATTTTTATGGAATTTAGGAGGGTTTAACTCACCTGTGATCATTTATTTTACTACCAAACTTCCTTTAAGGATCTTGACCTTGTGTTATTTTGACCCAAAATTCTCTTTTTATGGAATTTAGGAGGATTAAATTCACCTGTGATCATTTATTTTACTACCAAACTTCCTTTAAGTGCCTTGGCTCAATCACCTTGGGCTTGTTTTGAGTCCAAAATTCAGTTTTTATGGAATTTGGGAGGGTTTAACTCACCTGTGATCATTCCCTGTATCACCAAACTTCCTTTAAAGACTTTGACCTTGTGTTATTTTCACCTAAAATTGAGTTTTTATGGGATTCAGGAGGGTTTGATTAACCTGTAATCATTTATTTTACTACCAAACTTCCTTTAAAGACTTTGACCCTGTGTTATTTTCACCCTTATCTCCTTTTTCATGGAATTTGGGAGGGTTTAACTCACCTGTGATCATTCCCTCTGTCACCAAACTTCCTTCAAGTGCCTTGGCTCAATCAGCTTGGGCTTATTTTTACTCAAAATTCCATTTTTATGGGATTCAGGGTGATTTTATTCACCTGCAGCCATTCCTTTTACCACCAAACTCCCTTTAAGGATCTTGACCTTGTGTTATTTTGACCAAAAATTCAGTTTTTATGGGATTCAGGAGGGTTTAACTCACCTGTGATCATTTATTTTACCACCAAACTTCCTTTAAGCACCTTGACCTTGTGTTATTTTAACCCAAAATTCCATTTTTATGGAATTCAGGAGGATTTAACTCACTTGTGATCAGTCCCTGAACCACCAAACTCCCTTTAAGTGCCTTGGCTCAATCACCTCGGGCTTGTTTTGAGTCCAAAATTGAGTTTTTATGGAATTTGGGAGGATTTAACTCACCTGTGATCATTTATTTTACCACCAAACTCCCTTTAAGCACCTTGACCTTGTGTTATTTTAACCCAAAATTCTCTTTTTATGGGATTCAGGATGGTTTAATTCACCTGCAGCCATTCCTTTTACCACCAAACTCCCTTTAAGGACTTTATCCTTATATTTTCACCCCAAATCTCATTTTCCACAGAATTTAGGAAGGTTTAAATTCAGAATTTCACCTGCCAGGCTCCCTGCAGGGACCCTGGAGATCACCAAACCCTCAAACAACCCATGGATGGATTTCTGTGCTGACTCACAACCTCTCCTCCCTTTTTTTTTTTAATTTTTAATTTATTTCCTGTGCCCAACCCTTCATTAATTCCACGACCACACCCCAAATTTTCTTGTGCAATCTTTAGGGGGGGGCAGGGCTCACCTGTGCAGTCACACCTGGAGTCACCTGGGCTGCAAAAGCTGCAGCTGCAGGAACTTTTTCCTTCTTTTTCCTCCTTTTTTTTCCTCTTTCTGCCCTCCCAGCTCCAGCCTGGCTCCTCATTCCATCCTCCCTGACCCATTCCCAGCCATTTGATGAAATTTGGGATGGTCCCAGCTGGGATAAAAACAGCAGTGAGCCCTCCCTGCTGACTCAGCTGCTATTTTTAATTTCCTCATCATCTCTCTGCTGATACCTGGGCTGAGATCAGCATTTTTTTTAATCCAGGCTTTTTTTTGGGATGCACAAAATTCCCTCCTCAGGGAATTTGGGGGGTGTGAAATGCTTGGAAAAACTCTTGGGGAGAAAAAAAAAAAATAAAAATAAAAAGAGCAGCAAAGCCACCTGTTGGATTTGGGGTTTGTTTCCCTCTGCTGGGTTTCTGTTGGGGTTTATTTTTATTTTTTTCCCCATCCAGGCAGGGCAGTTTGTGGTTCCAGGAGATGACTCAGGGTGTGATCAGAGATTTGGGTGTTGCATAAAATGGGTTTGGTCATGGAGAGGAGATCAGAGCCAGCAGAGCTGCCCGGGCCTCCAGCTCCTTCCTGGGATCCCCCTGGAGAGAGGAGCCTGGGGAATCTGGGATTTCTATCCCAAAATTGTCTGTAAATCCTAAAATCCAGGATCCTCCTGGAGAGAGGAGCCTGGGGAATCTGGGATTTCTATCCCAAAATTGTCTGTAAATCCTAAAATTGAGAATCCTCCTGGAGAGAGGAGCCTGGGGAATCTGGGATTTCTATCCCAAAATTGTCTGTAAATTCTAAAATCCAGGATCCTCCTGGGGAATCTGGGATTTCTATCCCAAAATTGTCTGTAAATCCTAAAATCCAGGATCCTCCTGGAGAGAGGAGCCTGGGGAATCTGGGATTTCTATCCCAAAATTATCTGTAAATCCTAAAATCCAGGATCCTCCTGGAGAGAGGAGCCTGGGGAATCTGGGATTTCTATCCCAAAATTATCTGTAAATCCTAAAATCCAGGATCCTCCTGGAGAGAGGAGCCTCGGGAATCTGGGATTTCTATCCCAAAATTATCTGAGAATCCTAAAAACCAAGATCCTCCTGGAGAGAGGAGCCTGGGGAATCTGGGATTTCTATCCCAAAATTGTCTGTAAATCCTAAAATCCAGGATCATCCTGGAGAGAGGAGCCTGGGCAATCTGGGATTTCTATCCCAAAATTATCTGTAAATCCTAAAATTGAGAATCCTCCTGGAGAGAGGAGCCTGGGGAGTGTGGGATTTCTATCCCAAAATTGTCTGTAAATCCTAAAATCCAGGATCCTCCTGGGGAATCTGGGATTTCTATCCCAAAATTGTAAATCCTAAAATCCAGGATCCTCCTGGAGAGCGGAGCCTGGGCAATCTGGGATTTCTATCCCAAAATTATCTGTAAATCCTAAAATCCAGGATCCTCCTGGGGAATCTGGGATTTCTATCCCAAAATTATCTGTAAATCCTAAAATCCAGGATCCTCCTGGGGAATCTGGGATTTCTATCCCAAAATTGTCTGTAAATCCTAAAATTCAGGATCCTCCTGGGGAATCTGGGATTTCTATCCCAAAATTATCTGTAAATCCTAAAATCCAGGATCCTCCTGGAGAGAGGAGCCTGGGGAATCTGGGATTTCTATCCCAGAATAATCTGTGGATCCTAAAAACCAGGATCAACCCAGAGGAATCCAGAATTTCTATCCCCAAATTGTCTGTAAATCCTGAAAATCAGGATCCTCCTGGAGAGAAGAACCTGGGGAATCCAGAATTTCAATCCCAAAATTGTCTGTGGATCCTAAAAGCCAGAATCCCCCTGGAAAGAGGAATCTGTGGAATTCAGGATTTCTATCCAGAAATTGTCTGTAAATCCTAAAATCCAGGATCCCTCTGGAGACAGGAACCCAGGGAATTCAGGATTTCAAACTAAAGATTGTCAGTAAATCCTAAAAACCAGGATCTCCCTTGGGATCCCAGGTTAATCCAGGATTTTAATCCCAAATCCATCCCATCCTGGCCATAAACCTGGATCCCCTGGCTCTGGGAGGGCTTTTTCCTCAATTCCTGCTACATTTATTTCATTTTGGGATTTCCTCAATTCCTTCTACACTTATTTCATTTTGGGATTTCCTCAATTCCTTCTACACTTATTTTATTTTGGGATTTCCTCAATTCATGCTACATTTACCTAATTTTTTCAGAATTTTCTTCAATTCATGCTACACTTATTTCATTTTTAGAGGGTCGTGCTCACATTTTGGGGTCCCTCACCCAGAAATCAGCTCCCCAGTTCTGAGCTGCCCCGGCAGCAGCAGCACTCAGGATGTGAAAAATGCTCTTTTGGGTTATTTCAGCCCAAATCTCACCCCCCATCCCTCCTGGTGCTCCCATCCCTGCCTGGAATGGGGAAGGATCCTGGTCCCTTCCCTAAGGGGAGGGAACTGAGTGGGGCAGTGATGGAGCAGCATTATTATAATTTATTTTTATTTTTTATTTAGTTTTATTTTATTTTATTTTCATTTTTATTTCTGGGGTCCCCACGCTGCAGCTGGAGAAGCGAAACCGAGAGCCCCGAGCTCCTGCAGGTGCTTCCTGCCCTCGTTTTTTTGGGAAGTGATGATGTTTTGAGGGCGATCTGGGGGGGATCAGCCCAGCCCCATGCCCACCCCATTCCTATTACCATCCCCACCCCATTCTCTCCCCATTCCCACCCCATTCCCATCCCCATACCCATTCTCTCCCAAATCCCATTCCCATTCTGTTCCCATTCCATTCCCATTCTCCCCAAATTCCCATTCCCCATCCCCATTCTCCCCAAATTTCCATTCCCCATTCCCCATTCCCATTCCCATCCCCATTCCCTCCTCAATCCAATCCCATTCCCATTCCTCACCTCATCCCCATCACCACCCAATTCCCATTTCTATCCCCACCCCATTCCCATCCCCATTCCCTCCCCATTCCCATTCCCCATTCCCATCCCCATCCCCATTCTCTCCCAAATCCCATTCCCAATCTATCCCCATCCCCATTCTCCATTCCCATTTCCCATTTTCCCATTCCCATTCCCCATTCCTATTCCCAATCCCCATTCCCCATCCCCATTCTCCCCAAATTCCCATTCCCCATTCCCTCTCCATCCCCATTCCCCTTCCCATCCCATTCCCATTCTCATTCCCCATCCCCATTCCCCATTCCCCATTCCCCATTCCCATTCCCATTCTCATTTCCCATCCCCATTCTCCCCAAATTCCTATTCCCCATTCTCTCCCCAATCCAATCCCATTCCCATTCCCCACCCCATTCTCTCCCCATTCCACCCCATTCCCATCCCTATCCCCATTCTCCCCAAATTCCCATTTCCCATTCCCATTTCCCATTTCCCATTCCCCAATCCCCCATCCCCATTCCCATCCCCATTCTCCCCAAATTCCCATTCCCCATCCCATCCCCATCCCCTTCCCCATTCCCCAATCCCCCTTCCCCATTCCCCATTCCCCATCCCCATTCTCCCCAAATTCCCATTCCCCATCCCATCCCATCCCCATTCCCCAATCCCCCTTCCCCATTCCCCATCCCCATCCTCCCCAAATTCCCATTCCCTCCCCATCCCAGCCCCTCCTCAGCAGCTCCCCCGCGCTGCTCGCGGCCCCACCGCTCCCATTTGGGATAAATAAAGTGGATTTTGGGGTTTGTCTCAGGGGCCGGGCGTTGCCATCTGCGCGCCGCGTTTTGTTTCCCCTTTCCCCGCTGAACTTTGCACCTTTTGTTCCCAGGAAGGGCCGGGGGCGGGGGCAGAGCCCCCCGGGGCTGGATTGTTCTGGATTAAATTCCTTATTCTGCGTTCAATTCTTTATTCTGGGTTAAATTCCTTATTCTGTGTTAAATTCTTTATTCTGTGTTACATTCTTTATTCTGTATTAAATTATTTTTTCTGTGTTAAATTCTTTATTCTGTATTAAATTATTTTTTCTGTATTAAATTCTTTATTCTGTGTTAAATTCTTTATTCTGTGTTAACCTTACTCTGTATCAAATTCCTTATTCTGTGTCAAATTCCTTATTCTGTATCAAATTCTTTATTCTGTGTTAAATTCTTTATTCTGTGTTAAATTCCTTATTCTGTGTTACATTCTTTATTCTGTATTAAATTATTTTTTCTGTGTTAAATTCTTTATTCTGTATTAGATTATTTTTTCTGTATTAAATTCTTTATTCTGTGTTAAATTCCTTATTCTGTATTAAATTCCTTATTCTGTATAAATTCTTTATTCTCTATTAAATTCTTTATTCTGTGTTAAATTCCTTATTCTGTGTTAAATTCTTTATTCTCTATTAAATTCTTTATTCTGTGTTAAATTCTTTATTCTGTATTAAATTCTTTATTCGGTATTAAATTCTTTATTCTGTGTTAAATTGGGGTTGCTGTGGTTTGGGGGGGGCTGGCGGGGCTGAGTCCTCTCGTCCCCTCCCAGGGAGGGATCCGGATGTGTCCTTGTCACAAGGGTGGCCTTGGAGGGACAGCGGTGCCCGGCCAGCCCTGGGGTGCTGTGTCCTTGTCCCCAAGGGTCCGGGTGTCCTCTGTCCCCAATGGACGCCGTGTCCCCATTCCAAAGGGACATCGTGTCCCCTGTCCCCAAGGAATTCTGTGTCCTGATTCCCAAGGGATGCTGTGCTCTTGTCCCCAAGGGACATCATGTCCCCTGTCCCCAGAGGATGCTGTTCCCACATCTCAAAGGAATTCTGTGCCCCCATTCTCAAGGGATGTCATGTCCCTGTCCCCAAGGGGTGCTGTGTCCCCACTTCTGGCAGAGCCCCTGCCCACAGCACAGGCACAGGGATGGAGGTGACACGGACACAGGGATGGAGGTGACACAGGCACAGAGATGGAGGTGGCACAGGCACAGGGATGGAGGTGGTACAGGGATGGAGGTGACACGGACACAGGGATGGAGGTGACACAGGCACAGAGATGGAGGTGGCACAGGCAGGGATGGAGGTGGCACAGGCACAGAGATGGAGGTGACACAGGGATGGAGGTGACACAGGCAGGGATGGAGGTGGCACAGGCAGGGATGGAGGTGGCACAGGCACAGAGATGGAGGTGACACAGGGATGGAGGTGACACAGGCACAGGGATGGAGGTGACACAGGCAGGGATGGAGGTAGCACAGGGATGGAGGTGACACAGGGATGAAGGTGACACAGGCACAGGGATGGAGGTGACACAGGCAGGGATGGAGGTGGCACAGGCAGGGATGGAGGTGGCACAGGGATGGAGGTGACACGGACACAGGGATGGAGGTGACACAGGCACAGAGATGGAGGTGGCACAGGCAGAGGGATGGAGGTGACACAGGCACAGGGATGGAGGTGGCACAGAGATGGAGGTGACACAGGGATGGAGGTGACGCAGGCACAGGGATGGAGGTGGCACAGAGATGGAGGTGGCACAGGGATGAAGGTGACACAGGCACAGGGATGGAGGTGACACAGGGATGGAGGTGACACAGGGATGGAGGTGACACAGGCAGAGGGATGGAGGTGACACAGGCACAGGGATGGAGGTGGCACAGGGATGAAGGTGACACAGGCACAGGGATGGAGGTGGCACAGAGATGGAGGTGACACAGGCAGAGGGATGGAGGTGACACAGGCACAGAGATGGAGGTGGCACAGGGATGGAGGTGGCACAGGGATAAAGGTGACACAGGCACAGGGATGGAGGTGGCACAGGGATGGAGGTGGCACAGGGATAAAGGTGACACAGGGGTGGAGGTGACACATGTGGCATTTGAGCTGCTCCCTGTCCCTTCTGCCCTAAACCCCCGGCGAATCCCTAAATCCCTGCCAGCCCCACATCCCGGCCGGCTGTGACAAAGCAAAGGGAGAAGGATTTGGGGTGACACCGGGATCTGCACCCCAGGATGTTTCGGGGCATCCCAAATCCCGGTACTGGGGGCATCCCGCTGTCACACCCCCGCGCGATGCCACACCCTGAGTGACTCCAGGAAATGTCACCGGCACGGGAACAATGTCCCCGAGCCCCCGGCGCTCCCAGCTGTAGGGCGAGGCTCCTTTCCCCGGACATTGCCCTTGAATCGGGATTTGCTCCCGTTATGGCACCGGATAAACCCGGGAGGGGCCCCAGGGCAGCAACTGCCCCGCCTGGGGTTAAAAACGGGCTTGGGACGAGACGCGGCTCTGGGGCTCCCTCCAAACTCACCCCCCTTCCCTGAGATTCACTCGGTGTGGATCCTGCCTGAAAACCGGGATCCCCCGGCTCCGGGAGGGCGTTTTCCTCCATTTATAAATGCATTTGTTGGGGTTTTAGGGGGTTGTGCACCCCTTTTGGGAGCGATCCCACAGAGGATTCCAAAAAATCCCCCTCTAGGTTACCAGCACAGATTTTGGGGTGCAGCCATGGAGCTCTGCCTCAGCACTCAGGCTGAGAATTCCCATTTTTCCCCTTTCCCCTCCACCCCAAGGCCGTGCTCACAGATCCCATTGACGCCTGTGGGGTCAGAACCACCCCAAAACCTCCTGGGGCAGCATGAGGGGGGAGGAGGGCGATGCTGAGCCCCCCAGACCAGAGACCCCCCCCCGCTGTGCAGCTTTAGGGGGGCTCAGGGGGCTCCGCTGCCTTTTGGGGCCGAGACAAAGCCCGGCTTGATATTTATGGCACGTGCAGAGGGAGCGAGTGGGACAGATGGCCGGGGGAACAAAAGGGACGCGAGAATGGGAGCTGAACAGATCGGGAATTTCCTGCCCAAATCTCTCCCTCCCATTCCCAAAACGCCGCCTGTGGGGAGCAGGACATTCCCCGTGTTTGGGGTCTCAGAATGTTTGGGGTGTCAGAGGAATGAGCATCATCCTAGAGTGGATGGAAAGAGCCAAAATCCCAAAATCCCAGCTCTGTTTTACTCCTGGTGTGGAGTTAACACATCAGGATTTTCCTGCCCAAACTTCTCCCCCCATTCCCAAAACTCTGCCTGTGGGGTATGTGGGGAGCAGGATATTCCTCATAGTACCCCCAAAACGTTTGGGGTCTCAGAGAGGGAAGAATCTTCCCAGGGTAAGCAAAGAGACCCAAAATCCCAAAATCCCAGCTCCATTTTACTCCTGGTGAGAAGTTAGCAGATCGGGAATTTCCTGCCCAAATTTCTCCCCCCATTCCCTAAATGTTGCCTGTGGGGTGTGTGGGGTGCAGAACATTCCCCGTGTTTGGGGTCTCAGAATATTTGGGGTGTCAGAGGGGTGACAGCATCATCCCAGAGTGGATGGAAAGAGCCAAAATCCCAAAATCCCAGCTCCATTTTACTCCTGGTGTGGAATAAACAGATCAGAATTATCCTGCCCAAACCTCTTCCCCTCTACACCCAAAATGCTGCTGGGGTGGGATTTGGGGAAAAGGATTTTCCTCGTGTTCCCCACGAAGTTTTTGGGGTCTCAGAGGAGGAAGCTCCTCATCTTCCTATAACGGATGGGGAGACCCTAAAACCCCCAAACCCTAAATCCTAATTCCACTTTGGAGCTGTGGGTGCAGATTTTCCCCCACAAAGTTTTTGGGATCTCGGAGTGGGGGGAGCTCCTCATTTTCCTATAACAGATGGGGAGACCCCAAACCCCTCAAGCCCCCCAAACCCCAAATCCCAGCTCAATTTTGGGGCTCATCCCCCATTCCAGGCGAGGTTTCCCCATTTGGGATTTTTTTCCCCGCCGTTCCTTTATCTCTCCCCAGCGTCTGCGGCCGGATCTCGGCAGTTAATTATTAATTATCAACTTTAATTACCGTCCCCACCCACTCCCGTCACGGAGGGACCTTTCCCCCCATTGTCCCTTTATCCCCCATCCCCCTTCGGACAAATTTTGGGTTAAATCCAAAATTAAATCCCCGTTTCTGGGGGTTCTGCCCATCCTGGATCACTCTGGAAAAGCTGGGATGAGCCCTCGCTGCTTTTTTGGGGATTTTAAAAAAATTATAATTTATTTTTGTGCTTCTCCAATGGAAAATATTTGGAGGGTGTTGATTTTTTTTTTTTTTTTTTTTTTTTTTTTTCCCCAGCAGAAATTCGCACTTCCTGAGGAAACATCCTAAAGGGAATGTTTACAAACAGTCTGGGAAGTGTTGGAGCTGAGGAAGGATGAAAAAGGGGAGGAAAAAAAAAATCAAGAGGAGGAGGAGAATTTACGGGGAGGATATGGAAGGGAGTAGAGGTGGAGTTTGGGATTTTCGGGGAAAATCTGGGATTTTCAGGGAAAAAATCTCTGGGCTTTTCAGGGGAATATCTGGGAGGTTATAGGGAAAAATTTGTGGGGGTTTTAGGGAAAAATATGTGGAGGCTTCACAGAGAAATCTGGGATTTTTCTGGGAAAAATCTCTGGGGTTTTTAGGGAAAAATGCGGAGTTTTCAGGGAAAAATCTGGGATTTTTCAGGGAAAAAAGCCTGTGGGGTTTTTAAGGAAAAATCTGTGTGGTTTCAGGGAAAATTTTGTGGGTTTTCAGGGAAAAAAAATCTGGGGGTTTTCATGGAAAAATATGTGGGGGCTTCAGAGAGAAATCTGGGATTTTCAGGGAAAAATCTGTGGGTTTCAGGGAAAAATCTCTGGAGTTTACAGGGAAAATCTGGGGGTTTTAATGGAAAAATAAGTGGGGTTTTCAGGGAAAAATCTGAGGGTTTCAGGGATAAAATCTGTGGCTTCTGGAGAAATCCTGCTGGGCACCCAGTGCTGGGTTTGGCACCCCCACCCCAGCAGAGCCCCACAGCCCCAAAGTGATTTTTGGGGTCCGTCCCCCCCTTCAGCAGAGCCCCCAAACCCCTTCCAGCCTCCGGGGGGGTTTTAGTTTGGTTTGGGGTTTTTTCCTCCTTTTTTCTTCCTTATTTTATTTTATTTTATTTTATTTTATTTTATTTTATTTTATTTTATTTTATTTTATTTTATTTTATTTTATTTTATTTTTTATTTTATTTTATTTTATTTTTATTTTATTTTATTTTATTTTATTTTATTTTATTTTATTTTATTTTATTTTTCCTCCTCCTCTTTTCCCACCACAACAAGGCAGGGATTGGGCGCTGCTGGAGCCAATGGGGCTGTCCTGGATTTTGGGGAGGGGGAGGGGTGGTCCTGACCCTCTGCCCCCTCCCCTCCCCCTCCTCCAGCTGGATCAGGAATTCCCAGCCCTGTCCCGATCCAGCAGCTGCTGGAGGAGCTTTGGAGCTCCTGGGTTTTGTTTGTTCCCGGCCGAGATTCCAGGGAAATTATGGGATTTGTGTTCCTAAAATATCCCCAATCCCTTTAGTTCCTCCCTCTGGAGTGTCCTTCCCAGATTCCTGGGAAATTATGGGATTTGTGTCCCTAAAAATTCCCCAATCCCTTTAGTTCCTCCCTCTGCATCATCCATTCCCAGATTTTATGCAAATTATGGGATTTGTGTCCCTAAAAATTCCCCAATCCCTTTAGTTGCTCTTTCTGCACCATCCATTCCCAGATCCCTCAGAAATTATGGGATTTGTGTCCCTAAAAATTCCCCAATCCCTTTAGTTGCTCTCTCTGCACCATCCATTCCCAGATCCCTCAGAAATTATGGGATTTATCTTCCTAAAACATCCCCAATCCCATTTAGTTGCTCCTTCTGGACCCATTCCCAGATCCCATGGAAATTATGGGATTTGTGTCCCTAAAACCTCCCCAATCCCATTTAGTTGCTCCTTCTGCACCATCCATTCCCAGATTTTATGGAAATTATGGGATTTGGGCCCCCTAAAACCTCCCTAACCCCTTTAGTTGCTCCTTTTGGACCCATTCCCAGATCCCTTAGAAATTATGGGATTTGGGCTCCCTAAAAACTCCCCAATCTCTTTGGTTCCTCCCTCTGTTTGGGGTTTGGGGTCTGTCCCAGGCATGGACTGGGAATTTTATTTTTTTTTTTAATCCCAAATCCTACATCCCATCCTGCAGCCTGCAGGAGTGTTTGCATCTCGGTGTGGGGCTGCCCCTGACGGGGGATTGGGGTTTTTTTTGAAATCCCAAATCCTGCAGTCTCTTCTTCCCTGCCTGCCCTCACCTTGGGAAATGCCCCTTTCCCTTCCACGTGAAATTCCTAATTTTTTTTTTTTTCCTTACTTTTAATCATCCCCCATCTCAGCTGCTAAAAATCCTCAGGACCGAATCCTGGAAAACACCCAGAAAAAAAAAAAAAAATCCCATCCCTCCCACTCCCCCTGACCCTTTTTGATGGATATTTGATATTTTTTTCCTGGGAAAACTCCGTGCCATGCCCGCCGCAGCCACTAGACGGCAATTCCCGCCTGGATTTTGGCTGGAAAATCACCCAGGAGAAGCTCCCGGGACGCGCTGGCTGCAGGGACTGAAAGGGTTTTATTGATGGTTTTTGGGGTTTACAGTTCATGCTGGTGAAATTATGGGATTTTTGGGGTTTGTTTTTTTTTTAAACGTTTTTTTGCATGCGGGAAGAACGCGGAGGGTCCGGGTGACCCCCAAAGCTCAGCTGCTCCTTTGCTCCTCAAACTCGGCCGGAGTTGGGGAATTTGGGGTTTTTTTTAGGGGATTCTAACTCTGTGATTAGTTTTGGGGGTTTAATTGGGATATCCCGGGGGGATGGGGGTGACACCACAAGGGTGACAGCACCAGGATTTTCCCCATCCTGCCCTGATCCAGGAGGAAGATTTGGGACCCCTCCCAAAAATCCCATGGAGGGTTTCCCTCTGACCCCAGGGTGGGTTCCTCTCCTTTAGGGTTTCTCTCCTTTAGGGTTTCTCTTCTTTAGGGTTTTTCTCTCCTTTAGGGTTCCTCTCCTTTAGGGTTTTTCTCCTTTAGGGCTTTTCTCCTTTAGGGTTTTTCTCCTTGAGGGTTTCTCTCCTTTAGGGTTTCTCTCCTTTAGGGTTTCTCTTCTTTAGGGTTTTTCTCCCCTTTAGAGTTTCTCTCCTTTAGGATTTTTCTCTCCTTTAGGGTTTTTCTCCTTTAGGGCTTTTCTCCTTTAGGGTTTTTTCTCCTTTAGGGTTTCTCTCCTTTAGGGTTTTTCTCTCCTTTAGGGTTTTTCTCTCCTTTAGGGTTTTTCTCCTTTAGGGTTTTTTCTCCTTTAGGGTTTCTCTCCTTTAGGATTTTTCTCTCCTTTAGGGTTTTTCTCCTTTAGGGTTTTTTTCTCCTTTAGGATTTTTCTCTCCTTTAGGGTTTTTCTCTCCTTTAGGATTTTTCTCTTCTTTAGGGTTTTTCTCCTTTAGGGTTTTTCTCTCCTTTAGGGTTTTTCTCTCCTTTAGGGTTTTTCTCCTTTAGGATTTCTCACCCTTAATTCTGGAGCAGGTTGATGGAAAAGGGAGAAAAAAGGAAGGGATAGGATGGATTTGTTCCTCCTCATCCCAAACTGAGGAATCCTCCAGCTTGGAGACCTTTAACCCTTTCACTCCTGCAACTCCCAACCCCTTGGATGCTCCTTCCAGGGCCCAGATCCGGGACTGGGATCGGGATTGGGATAATTTCCTAATTTCCAAGGTGGGATGAGCCCCATCCCTGCTGTGTCCCACCCCAATCGGGGACAGGAGGTGACAACGACGTGGGGGGGGGGGTCCGAGAGCGACCAGAACCGGGATCTGTGTGAGGGGAAAAAAAAAGGAAAAAAATCGAGAAAACCGGAAAATTGCGCTGCTGCGAAGCCGAGCCGGATGGAAAAGCGGGAATGAGGGAACCCCTGGGAATGGGGGACACAAGTCCTGAGGGTGGCGGGGCCGGCTCAGATCTCGATGACCGTGGCCCGGCGCAGGCACAGCGGCGCGTCCGGGGGCACCGCGTTCCGCTTGATCTCGTTGCCGTCGAGCCGCAGCACCTGGAGCCGGGAGTAGTTCATGACATCGACCACGGAGCAGAAACTGCTGATGGAGAACTCTGCGGAGGAGAGGAGATGCTGATGAAACCCCCCAAGAGTTTTCCTAAAAGGGTTGGGTTTAGTGGGGAATGCTCCGTGTGAGGGATTGACCTCCGGGAGTTGCAGGGAGGAAATGAGAGCAACCCAAATTCGCTGATTTTTCCTGCGGGTTTGGACTCAGCTCCTCAAGCTAAAAGGATTCCTGGTGGGAATCAGGGGCAGGAGGGTTTGTGCCCATCCTGGGGGTCGGGAGCTTCCCTGTCCAGCTGGGAGCGCTCGGAGGGTGGAGTCGGATGGGAAACATCGCCTTCCCTCAGGATTTTTTATCGGGATTTGCCTTCCCAGCCTCTTTTTGGAGGCATCCCCCGTGTCCAGGAGCAGGAATGTCCCTGTCCCCATCCCAGCCGTCCCCTCTCCGCTCCTCCAGCGCCAGGCAGGGAAATTCCAGCCCAGTTTGGAAGGGGGAGATGGAACAAACTCCAAAATACATTGATTTGTTTTCTTTTTTTTCCGTGCAGGATTTGAGCCTAGAGGGCAGCAGAGCTCCAGGCCGGGCTGCTGCTGGAAAAGGCAGCGGGATGCTGGGGGAGCCACGCTGGGATTTGGGGGGCTGCACCCCCAGAGGGACCCTCGGTGGGGCTGAGTGGTCGATTGTGGTCGGGATGCTCCCAAGGGGCGCTCGTGGAGCCGCATCCCGGCTCTGAGGGGGCTGTGAAGGTCAGCGGAGCCGCAGAGGAGGAGGAGGAGGAGGAGGAGGAGGAGGAGGAGGAGGAGGAGGAGGAGGAGGAGGAGGAGGAGGAGGAGCCGGCGGAGGCTCCGCGCTGTTTGTGGGCAGACGGCGGCAGCTCCGGCTTGGGAAAGCAAACATTTGGGAATCTGTTCCCGTGTCTGTGCTGCTGGCAGCTCCGCGCTGCGGGGTTCTGTGTTTTCCCTGCAACAGCTGATGGCTGCTCTGACACCTTCCTGTTGCTATCCCATTCCCATTCCTGTTCCTATTCCCATTCCCGTTACAATCCCAATCCCATTCCATTCCCATTTCCATTCCCGTTCGTGTTCCTGTTCCCATCCCATTCCCGTTCTCATTCCCATTCCTGTTTCTATTCCCATTCTCCATCCTCATTCCCATCTCCATCCCTATTCCTATTCCTATTCCTATTCCTATTCCTATTCCTATTCCTATTCCTATTCCTATTCCTATTCCTATTCCTATTCCTATTCCTATTCCCATCCCATTCCCCATCCCATCCCATCCCATCCCATCCCATCCCATCCCATCCCATCCCATCCCATCCCATCCCATCCCATCCCATCCCATCCCATTCCTGCCCTCAGTTCCCGACAGGTGAGGGGGGGATTTTTTTTCCTGTTTTTTTGTTTTCCCCGGAGTTTTTGCTCGGGGTTTATTTTCCCAGCCCGTTTTTATAAATAGCAGCCCCGGAACAATCTGTTCCCTTTATTTATTTGTTTGTGCAGGGGAGGGAGCGCCGGGGCTGGCGGGAGATGGGGATTGGAGCAGGGGAGCTCTGCAGAGGGACAGAGCTGCGGGCTGGGACACTCGGGGGGCTTTGGGGACACGGGTGGGGCTGGGGAGGGGACAGAGGGGTGCTGGGGAGCGTCCCTGTCCCCTGTGGTAGCACTGGGAATGTCCCTGTCCCCTGTGGTGGCACTGGGAATGTCTCTGTCCCCTGTGGTGACACTGGAGTGTTCCTGTCCCCTGTGGTGGCATTGGGAATGTCCCTGTCCCCTGTGGTGGCACTGGAGTGTTCCTGTCCCCTGTGGTGGCACTGGGAATGTCTCTGTCCCCTGTGGTGGCACTGGAGTGTCTCTGTCCCCTGTGGTGGCATTGGGAATGTCCCTGTCCCCTGTGGTGGCACTGGGAATGTCTCTGTCCCCTGTGGTGGCACTGGAGTGTCCCCGTCCCCTGTGCTGGCCCTGTCCCCTGTGCTGGCACTGCCCAGGTTGTTTTGTGTCCCCAGCGTGGTTTTGGGGACCCCCAGCTCTGCCCCCAGCTGCTTCATCCCCTGCTTGCTGCCATCTCCACCCCCAGGAGATGCTCAGGCTCCCCAGAACCCCCAAAATCCCGTGCAGGGATCTACAGGTGCCCTCTGAGCTGGGCCAGCGCAGCTCCCACCCCTGCCTTGCTCAGAAATCCTCACAACCCCCAAATCCCTGCTCTGACCCCCACCCCGTACTCACAAACCCCAAATCCCTTCTCCAACCCCTGACCCCATCATCACCTGGTGGCTTTCCCAGCCCTGTCCCCTTTTCTTTCCTCAGAATTTCTCACAAACCCCAAATCCCTGCTCCAAACCCTGCCCCACCATTACTTCATACTCACAAACCCTAAATTCCTGCTCCAACCTCCATCCCATACTGACGAACCCCAAATCCCTGCTCCAACACCCACCCCATACTCACAAACCCCAAATCCCTGCTCCAACACCCACCCCATACTCACAAACCCCAAATCCCTGCTCCAAACCCTGCCCCACCATCACCCCATACTCACAAACCCTAAATTCCTGCTCCAACCTCCATCCCATACTGACGAACCCCAAATCCCTGCTCCAACACTCACCCCATACTCACAAACCCCAAATCCCTGCTCCAACACCCACCCCATACTCACGAACCCCAAATCCCTGCTCCAACACCCACCCCATACTCCCAAACCCCAAATCCCTGCTCCAACACTCACCCCATACTCACAAACCCCAAATCCCTGCCCCACCATCACCCCATACTCACAAATCTCAAATCCCTGCTCCAACACCCACCCCATACTCACAACTCCCAAATCCCTGCTCCAACACTCACCCCATACTCACAAACCCCAAATCCCTGCTCCAACACTCACCCCATACTCACAAACCCCAAATCCCTGCTCCAACACCCACCCCATACTCACGAACCCCAAATCCCTGCTCCAACACTCACCCCATACTCACAAACCCTAAATCCCTGCTCCAACACTCACCCCATACTCACAAACCCCAAATCCCTGCTCCAACACCCACCCCATACTCACAAACCCCAAATCCCTGCCCCACCATCACCCCATACTCACAAATCTCAAATCCCTGCTCCAACACCCACCCCATACTCACAAACCCCAAATCCCTGCTCCAACACCCACCCCATACTCACAAACCCCAAATCCCTGCCCCACCATCACCCCATACTCACAAACCCCAAATCCCTGCTCCAAACCCTGCCCCACCATCACCCCATACTCACAAACCCCAAATCCCCATCCCACCCCCACCCCACGGCTTTCCCAACCCCATCCCCCTTTCCTTGCTCAGAAATCCTCCCAAACCCCAATCCCCGTCCCACCCCCTCCCCGTGGCTTCCCCAGCCCCACCCACCGTTGATCTGGTTCCCCTGCAGGTAAAGGTTCTCCAGATTGGTGTTGACCCGCGGGATTTTCTGCAGCCGGTTGTAGGACAGGTCCAGCTCCAGGATGCTGCTGCTGTTGAAGGTGTTGCTGGAGAGCCCTTGGTTGGTCAGGCTGTTGTGGGACATCCTGACGTACAGCAGCCGTGGCGACACCTGGAAATAATGGTCGGGGATGGCGTTGATGTAGTTGTACTCCAGGTAGAGCTGCTCCAGCGAGGCCGGCAGCCCGTCGGGGACTCTCCTGAGGTTGTTGTAGCTCAGATCGGCCAGGATCAGCGAGCTGAGCCCCTTGAGGGATGCTCCCATCTCGAAGATGAAGTTGTGGCTGAGGTAGAGCGCCGTGAGGTTCTCCAGCCCCTCCAGGGCGTTGGGAGGCACTTTGGAGATGTGGTTGTAGGAGAGGTGCAGCTCCCGCAGCGAGCGCGGCAGCGGGCTGGGCAGCCGGGTCAGGTTGTTGTTATTCATGTAGAGCCTCTCCAAGCGCTGCAGCTTCCCAAAAACCCTCTTCCCCATCTTTTCACTCCCAATCTGATTGTTATGCAGCGCTAACCACTCCAACTCGGTGGCGTTATCGAAAGCTCCCTCCTGGATGGAGGTGATGAGATTATTCTGGAAATAAACGTATTTCATCCTCGAGGGCACGAAGGGCAGGTAGCGCAGGTTGCGGGTGTCGCAATACATGGCCGAGGAGAAATTGGGGGGACAATCACACTCCTGGGGACACCTCCAGGGCGCGGCTTGCTGCGGCTCGGGCTCGGGCTCGGGCTCGCTGTCGGTGGCCGAGGGGTAGGAGTAGGCGTAGGCGGGACTCTCCTCCTCGTAGTAGGGCACGTAGTTGTAGGAGGAGACGCGGGACTGCCGCAGGTAATACTGCAGCCACGCCAGGTCCTCCTCCTCGTTGTACTGGCCCAGCGAGGAGCCGCAGAGCCCGGCCAGCAGCAGGATCAGGGAGGTGGCCCAAGGCATGGCGCTGGAGGGACCTGGGAGGGGATCAAAAGGTGCGGGAGGATGAGCAGGGGAAGAAGGAGAGGAGGGAATTCAACCCAAAAAATCCCCGGCTGTGGTGGCTTCTGCTGTGTGGGGTTATTGGATCTTCCTATTTGTTACCTTGGAGAAAACTCCAGCACGGTGGAGGTTTGGGAAAAATCGGTGGTTTGGGAAAAAACGGTGGAGGTTTGGGAAAACCAGTGGAGATTTGGGAAAAATTGGTGGAGGTTTGGGAAAAATCAGTGGTTTGGGAAAACCAATGGAGGTTTGGGAAAAAACGGTGGAGGTTTGGGAAAACCAGTGGAGATTTGGGAAAAAACGGTGGAGGTTTGGGAAAAAACGGTGGTTTGGGAAAACCAGTGGAGGTTTGGGAAAAAACGGTGGAGTTTTGGGAAAACCAGTGGAGATTTGGGAAAAATTGGTGGAGGTTTGTGAAAAACCTCCATCCCAGTGGAGATCTGGGGGGAACCTCCATCCTTGCTGGAGATTTGGGAAAAATTGGTGGAGGTTTGGGAAAACCAGTGGAGATTTGGGGGGAAACTCCATCTCTGGTGGGGATTTGGGAAAAAACAATAGAGAATTGGGAAAACCAGTGGAGGTTTAGGAAAAGTCTCCATCTCAGTGGAGATTTGGGGGGGAAACTCCATCCCTGGTGGAGATTTGGGAAAAAACAGTGGAAATTTGGGAAAAAAAACGATGGAGATTTGGGATAAACTTCCACCCCCAGTAGAGATCTGGGGGGAATCTTTGTCTTCAGTGGAGATTTGGGAGAAATCAGTGGAGATTTGGGGAAAACCTCCATCTCAGTGGAGATTTGGGAGGAACCTTTGTCCTCAATGGAGATTTGGAGGAATCCAGTGAAGATTTGGAAGAAAGCTCCCTCCCTGTGGAGATTTGGGGGGAACCAGTGGAGATTTTGGAAAAATCTCCATCCCAATGGAAATTTGGAAGAAACCAGAGAAGATTTGGGAAAAACCTCCATCCCAATGGAAATCTGGGACAAACCTCCACCCCACTGGAGATTTACTTGTGAGATCCTGATTTCTGGCAAATTCCATTCCCATTTTTCCTCTGATGGACCCTGGGGACACGGGGGTCTGTGTGAGGTCACACGAGGTGCCTGGAGCTTGCTCTGCATGGGAGCGAGGAGAAGGAATTTGGATTCCCTTGGAGAAGGGATTTGAATTCTCTGGCTGAGAGGAGATTTTGGGAACTCCAGGGATTTTTTTTTTGAAGGAGCTGGAGGTGCTTTTTGAAGGAGCTATTTATGCTCCTCTCGCTGGTGACAGCAATCGCTGTGGGTTTCATCCAGCTCTCCCTTCCCCCACAGAAAAGCAGGATGCAGATCCTGGTAAACAAATCCCAGCTGATTTTTGGAGCTGAAGGTGTGAGCAGGCAGAGGAGACATCTCCTACTGCTGCATCCAGAACAGGGAATGAGGCAAACCCATCCCTGTGGCCAGGTGGGTGAATTCCAGCTCTGGAATCATCCTGACTCCTCATCCCGGGATAAATGAGAGCACGGGGTGTTGCTGCAGCCAGGCAGTTTGAAATCCCTCCAGGAATTTTGGCTGCTGGGAGCAGGGAGAGGATCCTACGTGGCTGGGATGGTGTCACTGCCAGCTCTGCTCCAGCAGCAAGGACCAGTGGCCTCTTTTTGCCGTGCTTGGGGTGGCCCTGAGGTCACATGGTGGTGTCCCCAACCCCAGCCTGGCCTGGCACACACGGACTGCCCTGCCCTGCCACCTTGGCACGGGGGAAAAGAGGGATTGAGGCTGGTTTGGCAATTGGATTTCAGGTTTTTTTTTCGCTGTTTCCTGCTCTGTGTGCTCGGGGTGGGATTCTGAGGGATGCTGAGTGCCACGGGGAGCTTGGCAGGGGCAGAGGGGTTCCTGCTCCTCCTCCTCCTCCTCCTCCTCCTGCTGCTCCAGGGCTCTGTGCCTGCTCTCATACCACAGCCTGCAGCTCCTCCACCCTCCTGGCAGCTCCTTCTCGGGGGCCCTTTTGGGGCAAAACCCCATCCTTTGGGGAGAAAAACCATCCTTGGGGAAAAACATCCCATTCATGGAGGAAAAATCCCATCCTTGGGGGCAAAACCCCATCCCTGAGGGGGAATCTCCATTGCTGAGGGCAAAACCCTCATCCCTGGAGGAAAAATTCCCAACCCTGAGGAAAACTCCTATTCTTGGGGGAAAAATCCCATTCTTGGGGAAAAAATCCCTTTCCTGGAGGAAAACCCTCCTGCTGTCCCTGTCCTGTGCCAGGGGTCAGCTCCTCATCCCAAGGATTTGGGGTGAGGACTGTGGGGTCATCCATGGGGTCAGAGTGGTGCTGCTGTGCCCATTTCCCAATTGGGATGGGATTTATGGGATTTATGGGATTTATGGGATCCATGGGATGGGATTTATAGGGTTTATGGACACTGCCCAGCCTGGATGGACATTGGGGAAGGTGCCCAGATCCCAGATATGTGGGCATGGACATGGCAGAAGGGCAGGAGGGGAGATGGGATGGGGAGATGGATGGGATGGGAGAGAAGCAGCAGGAAAAGAGGGAAGGGAGAAGAACATCAGGAAAAGTGGTCAGGAGGGGAGAAGGGCACAGGGAAAAGTGGGTGGGAAAGGAGATGGGCATGAGGAAAAGTGGGTGGGAGATGGGCATGAGGAAAAGTGGGTGGGAAAGGAGATGGGCATGAGGAAAAGTGGGTGGGAAGAGAGATGGGCATGAGGAAAAGTGGGTGGGAAGAGAGATGGGCATGAGGAAAAGTGGGTGGGAAAGGAGATGGGAACAGGGAAAAGTGGGTGGGAAGGGAGATGGTCATGAGGAAAAGTGGGTGGGAAGGGAGATGGGCATGAGGAAAAGTGGGTGGGAAGGGAGATGGGCATGAGGAAAAGTGGGTGGGAAGAGAGATGGGCATGAGGAAAAGTGGGTGGGAAAGGAGATGGGCATGAGGAAAAGTGGGTGGGAAAGGAGATGGGCATGAGGAAAAGTGGGTGGGAAGGGAGATGGGCACAGGGAAAAGTGGGTGGGAAGGGAGATGGGCATGAGGAAAAGTGGGTGGGAAGGGAGATGGGCATGAGGAAAAGTGGGTGGGAAGGGAGATGGGCATGAGGAAAAGTGGGTGGGAAGGGAGATGGGCATGAGGAAAAGTGGGTGGGAAGGGAGATGGGCACAGGGAAAAGTGGGTGAGAAAGGAGATGGGCACAGGGAAAAGTGGGTGAGAAAGGAGATGGGCACCGGGAAAAGTGGGTGGGAAAGGAGATGGGCATGAGGAAAAGTGGGTGGGAAGGGAGATGGGCACAGGGAAAAGTCGGTGGGAAGGGAGATGGGCATGAGGAAAAGTGGGTGGGAAGGGAGATGGGCATGAGGAAAAGTGGGTGGGAAAGGAGATGGGCACCGGGAAAAGTGGGTGGGAAAGGAGATGGGCACAGGGAAAAGTGGGTGGGAAAGGAGATGGGCACAGGGAAAAGTGGTCAGGAGAGGGAAGCACCTCCCGGCAGCTCCATCTCCCCAGCTATGCCACCCCTGCCATGACCGGAAAATCAAAATTCAACCAAAAATCCCCCCAAAAACCCCCAAATAATTATAATAAGGAGCAAATCCCGTGGCTGGGAAGCGGGGACTCACCGAGGCGCGCTGCTGCTGTGCTCGGGCTGCTCGGGGCTGTGCCGTGGCACCGGCAGCATGGGCGGGTGGTGCCTCCCGAGCCGCAGCGCCGGCTGCCCGCCCCAGATCCCGGAGCAAATATTGATTGTTCTGCCAGAGCCCCGGGCTCGCCAGGGATTTTGGGGAGTGACCTCCGAGCCGCGGCTTTGCAGGAGAGACTGGAGAGCCCCTGGTGCTGCCTGGTTATAAATAACCTGCGATTTCTTTCCTCCCTCTCTCTCTCTCTCTGTCTTTTCTCTCCCTGGCACTTTGCAGGCTCGCTCTGTTGAACGATTTAGCGATGTTGTTTTTCAGGGCTCTCCTGTGTTTCTCATCAGGGAGGCCAGATTAGGGAATATCAGGTTTTGGAGGTGCTGAGGATGGGATTTTTTGGGGGAAAACAAGGTATTAACCTGATTTTTTTTTTTTTTTTTATTTCACTCGCAGTCGGCCCTGCTCTGAGGGCTCCCCAGGAAGCCTTTTTGGTTTGTGCAGTGCTGCCGTTAAATATTTGGGATAAACATTTCCATGGACGATAAGGAGGCGGCATCCAAAGTAAATAAATTCCCTGAAAAAGGGGCCACTGTGACAGCGGGAATTTGTCTTTGGGTTTGGCAGAGCGGGGATGCCAAGCTGGCATTTCTGCAGGCTGGGAAAATCCACGTGGGGCTGGGGGTCCATCCATCCCCCGGGATTTGGGGGCTCATCCATCCCCCAGGATTTGGGGTGTCATCCATCCCCCTCCAGGGATTTAGGGACTCCTCCATCCCCCCCTGAGATTTGGGATCTCATCCATTTACATGGGATTTGGGATCTCATCCACCCCTCAGGATTTGGGGTGTCATCTATCCCCTGGGATTTGTGGTCTCATCTATCCCCTGGGATTTGGGGTGTTATCCATCCCCCCTGGAATTTGGGAGCTCATCCATCCCCCAGGATTTGGGATCTCATCCATCCTCCCCAGGATTTGGGGTGTCATCCATCCCTCTCAAGGGATTTGGGGTCTCATCCATCCCGTGGGATTTAGGGTCGCATCCATTCCACCTCCCAGGATTTGGGGTCTCATCCATCCCCCCAGGATTTGGGGATCTCATCTATCCCCCCAGATTTCGGATCTAATCCATCCCCTGGGATTTGGGGGTTCATCCATCCCCTGGGATTTGGGGTGTCATCCATCCTCCCAGGATTTGAGGTTTCATCCATCCCCTGGGATTTGGGATCTCATCCATCCCCCCAAGGCTCAGCCAGGGTGGGAATGGGGGACAAGGACAAGGACAAGGACAAGGAGCGTGTCCTGGGGGTGATCCCTGGTTGGGAAGAGATTTTGGGGCTCATCCCGGTGGCCCAGGGGGGTCCTGCAGAGCTGTCACAGCCCCCGGAAAGGAAAGGAAAGGAAAGGAAAGGAAAGGAAAGGAAAGGAAAGGAAAGGAAAGGAAAGGAAAGGAAAGGAAAGGAAAGGAAAGGAAAGGAAAGGAAAGGAAAGGAAAGGAAAGGAAAGGAGGAGCCTGAGCGCCCCTTGCCCAGCTCCAGCTTGGAATGATTTAGCTCAGCCCAGCAGGTGCCAGCTCCCCCTCTGGCCTCCTTTTCTCCTTGTTTTCCACAGAAAATTCCCAGCCTAAACATCCTCCCGGGGAGCCCTGCGGGGATCCTGAGCCTGGAGGGACGCGCTGTGCACCGGGGACTCGGCCAGAAATCCCGAATATTTGGGAAGGGAAAGGCGGCTGGAACGCGCGGCTGCAGCCAGGGGGGATGTGGAGAAAGTGGGAAAAGAGGGAAGGGAAAGGGAGGAAAAGCCCAGGGAAGGGAGGTGGGAGAGGAGTTTCATCCCCTCTTTTTGGGGAGGTTTTGGGATGATGGAGAGGATGGATCCCAAACCCAGGGAGCCAAATTCCCGGGAAATCGGTGACAGCGTCCCTTGGATTTGTGCTTGAAAGAAATCACGGCGATCAGCGATATATCGCGACACTAATCGAGAAGCCAGTGAAAAAGTCTTTGTGTTTTTACAGTTCGTAAGTGGCTCACTTAAAGATTTTCTGATTAACTTCTAAGACGGTGATAACAAAGGAGCTTTTCTGTCTTTCAGGTAAACGCCGTCTAAAAGTTTAAGACTAACTCAGAAAGTTTTACTTAAAACACAATTAGAGTTCACATTTAGAAAGTTCTTTTTAACATATATTAGTTGGACCACTAGAATAATTTCCTTTTAATAAAGATTTTAAATTACCATACATATATTTTTGCTCTTTAAACACACTTTCCCCCCATCTCTACAGACTCACCACAACACTTAATTTACTTTTAATGTGCTATTATACATTTTGTATCTTTTCTTATACTCTTATTTTTTGTTCTTTAAATATATTTTCCCTTTGCAGTGGCAGCCAGGACCATCTGCTGCTGTTGGAACATCTCTGACCAGCAGCTCCAAAGATTTCAGGGCCTGGAGGATTTTTCTGGAAAAACAAAAAATCCACAGCTAAGGGGATAAGGAATTCCAGCCTCTCCAGCTTCTGGAAGTTTAAATGATCCTTTTGGAGGAGGAATTCTCCCTGCTGGCTTCCAGTGGTGCCATTCCCACATCCCCTTTTCCAGGGAATTTCAGCTGGAGCTCAGCCCAGCAGAACCCAGAACTTTCTGTGCAATCTCACCCCAAGCACACTGGGATTATCTCAGGGAAGTGAGAATTTTCCATCTGAAGGATCCCAGGAGGTTTTTCCCCCTTTTTTTTTTTTTTTCTTCATCCAGCTCTGGGATCTCATGCTCCAGTTATCCCCCAAATCCTGAAGTTCCTGGCAGGAACTGCTCCCCCTCATTTCATCCCAGCTCCTCGTGCTTCCCAAGTGATTTCCATGATATTTTCTCAGACTTTTCCCTTCAAAACCACAAATTCCTGCTGCTGCTGCTTGGAGGGAGCCCAGAGCTTCCTCTGGGAAGATTTTTGGGGTTTTGGGGGTTCATCCTGGTGCCCCTGGGGTGTCACAGCCCCTCATCCTTCTCCCCTCATCCCAAGTGACTTCCATGATATTTTTCCACACTTTTCTCCTCAAAAATACCAATTCCTGCTGGTGCTGCTTGGAGGGAGCCCAGAGCTTCCTCTGGGAAGATTTTTGGGGGTTCATCCTGGTGCCCCTGGGGTGTCACAGCCCCTCATCCCTCTCCCCTCATCCCAAGTGACTTCCATCATATTTTTCCACACTTTTCTCCTCAAAAATACCAATTCCTGCTGCTGCTGCTTGGAGGGAGCCCAGAACTTCCTCTGGGAAGGTTTTTGGGGCTCATCCTGGTGCCCCTGGGGTGTCACAGCCTCTCCATCTCTGTCCCCTCATCTCGAGTGACTTCCATGACATTTTTCCACACTTTTCTCCTCAAAAATACCAATTCCTGCTGCTGCTGCTCAGAGGGAGCCCAGAACTTTCTCTGGGAAGGTTTTGGGGCTCATCCTGGTGCCCCTGTGGTGTCACAGCCCCTCATCCCTGTCCCCTCATCCCGAATGACTTCCACGACATTTTCTCACACTTTTCCCTTCAAAACCACCAATTCCGAGCCCGGAGCTGGTGCCGGGAGCTGGGAATGCGCTGGAATTCCTGGAATCCCGCAGCTCTTTATCACTTCTCAATCCCATCCGGAGCGCTCATTCCAGGCTCAGTCTGCATCTCATCCGTGCCTGCTCTGTTTTGCTTTTCCAAACCGAGCGGGGGATTGTTTGGGATGGAATTTTTCCAGCTGTTTTGATCAAATCCTTTGGAGCTTCGTATCTGGATTTTCTTTTAATCCTCCAGTCCCGGGAGCTTCCCCAGGATGGACACGGGTTGATCGGGATGCAGGGGCTGGATGATTCCCAATAAAACAAAGCAACCAAACATTTCCCTGCTGCTCCCGGGTGAAGGATGAAGGATGGATTAAACTCAGCCACAGACTCGGCTCTTCCTGGTTTTTTACTCATGGAAATTTCTGCTCCTTCCACGATTCCGAGGAGTTTCAGACCTGCTGCTCTGTCCTCTCACTATTGTTGTTTTTAGGGAAAATTCCCTAGGAAGGAATCAGCAATTCCTGTCCCTTAAGGCAAATCCCCGAGGATTTGAAGGTCCCAACTGCTCTTTTATGAGATTCCAGGGAAAAGATTCCCAAACAGGGGCCAAGGAATCTGTTGGCACCTCCAACCTTGCTCAGACAGGTGTGGGGAAAATTTTGGGTGTCACCTGAGTGGGGAGGGAGGAGCAAAACCACAACCCCAGACCCTCCTGTGCTCCAGGGCCAGAGACTCTGGAATTCCCAGGGCCTGGAGCTCCCAGGTTTTGTGGTTTTCCTGAAATTCCTTTTCCTGAAATTCCTTTTCCTGCTGCTCCTGGTTCTTTTCCAGGCTTTGTGAAATGCAGGGAGATTTTTGGGGCTCTGCATTGCTGCACCCATTGCTGCAGGGAATCCGAATTTTACTCTTCTTCCTCTTCTCCAGATATCTCTGGATCTCTCCATCCTAGGGAATCCTCCTCTTCCTCTCTGCAGGTTCCTCTCATTGCTCCATCCATGCAGGGATCCTCCTCTTCCTCCTCCTCCTCCTCCTCCTTCTTTTCCTCCTCTTCCTCCTCTTCCTCCTTCTCCTCCTCCTCCTCTTCTCCTCCTTCTTCTTTTCCTCATTTTCCTTCTCTTCCTTCTCTTCCTGTTCTTCATCTTCTTCCTCTCTCCATCTATCTCTGGATTGCCTTGTCCAGGCAGGGAACCTTCCTCATCCTCATCTTCCTCTTCCATAGGTGTCTCTGGATCACTCCATCCACACTGGAAACCTTCCTCTTCCTCCTCTTCCTCTTCTTTCTCCTTTTCCTTCTCCTCCTTCTTTCTCTTCCTCCCCTTCCTCTTTTTCCTCCACCCATTCCCTGGAGGCAGAGCTCTGATCTCTGCAGGACCCTTTGGAATTCTCTGTGCCCATGGAACGTCCCCACGGATTCACATCCCCCGGGGCCAGGGAAGGGAATCCTGAGGGATTCAGGGGTTCGGGATCCCTTTGGGGTGGAGGCACCATCCCCACATCTGGCTGGGGCGGGAAGGTCAGCGGGGAGAGCAGAGCCAACCCTGCCCCGACCTCCCCTCTCACCCCGAGCCTCCCTTTTCCCTTTTTTTCTCCTTCCCAGCCACGCATTCTTCAGCCCAAACAACATTCTTGGATGGAGATTTGAGGGAATCTGGAGGGACTCGGTCACCCGGAGACGGAGCAACAGCCGAGCTGGAAACTCTGAGCGGGGCCGCTCCGGGTCTGGCAGCTCCGGCTGCTCCCGGAGCTCCTGGAATCACCAGAATTCCAGGGGAGGTGCTCGGCAGCTTCCCTGGCCTGGGGCAGAAAATCCTGGATTGTCCCTTCGCCGTCCCCGGCTGGGAAACGCTGGGAATTGCTGGGAATTGCTGGGGCAGCGTTTTTCCCATCCTGCCCTAATTCCAGGCTTGGAATCTCATGTGGTTCCTGCCTGGTGTCTCTGGGTCTGTGGGGTTCTTGTGGGGTGGGCTCGGTTCTGACAGTTCCCAGCACTATGGAATCCTTACAGCCCATCCCAAACTCCCAATCCCACAGAATCCCTACAGCCCATCCCAAACTGAATCCCTACAGCCCATCCCAAACTCCCAATCCCACAGAATCCCTATAGCCCATCCCAAACTGAATCCCTACAGCCCATCCCAAACTGAATCCCTACAGCCCATCCCAAACTCCCAATCCCACAGAATCCCTACAGCCCATCCCAAACTGAATCCCTACAGCCCATCCCAAACTCCCAACCCCACTGAATCCCTACAGCCCATCCCAAACTGAATCCCTACAGCCCATCCCAAACTTCCAATCCCACAGAATCCTTGCAGCCCATCCCAAACTGAATCCCTACAGCCCATCCCAAACTCCCAATCCCACAGAATCCTTGAAACCCATCCCAAACTCCCAGCCCTATGGAATCCTTACATCCCACCCCAAACTCCCAATCCACAGAATCCCTACACCCCATCCCAAACTCCCAGCCCTATGGAATCCCTACATCCCATCCCAAATTCCCAGCCCCACACAAGTGCCTCTGGATCCCCTCTGGCTTCAGGGGGCTCCATCCCCTTTCCCTACAAATCCAATCCCCCAAATCCCCCAAATTCCCCCCTCCAGCCAGGCTTTTGTGGAGAGGCTGCCTCGGCACAGGGAGGGTCAGTGCTCCTCTCAGCCACTGGAAAAAAGGCCTTGGAAAAGGTTAAGGGATTAATTTGGAGCAGAGCTGGAAACTCTGAAGCGTTTCCTCACCCCTCGTGTCCCTGGACTGCTCTGACACCTCCTTGGATACGCAGCCAAACACATCTGGGGCTTTCCAGAGGAATCTGCCTGGATTATCCCGGGACAAATCCCGCCAGGAGCACGGGAGGGGCTGCAGGAGGGCTTAGGAAGATCCAGGATGTTTTCCAGGGGGAATTGATCCGTGATTCCAGATTCTCCCCTCCAGGACACTGAGGGTCTGAAGGTCTCCAGGTGCTTCCTGCAGCTGTGCCAGGAGCAGCAGGAAAACTGTGGAGTTCCCAGTCTCAAATTCCCAATCCCTGATTTTCTAAGCCTGTGGGGTTCCCATTATCAGATTCCCAATCCCTGATTTTCAAGGCCTGTGGGGTTCCCATTCTCAAATCCCCAATCCCTGATTTTCAAGGCCTGTGGAGTTCCCATTATCAGATCCCAAATCCCTGATTTTCAAGGCCTGTGGGGTTCCTATTATCAGATTCCCAATCCCTGATTTTCTAAGCCTGTGGGGTTCCCATTCTCAAATCCCCAATCCCTGATTTTCAAGGCCTGTGGGGTTCCCATTCTCAAATTCCCAATCCCTGTTTTCCAAGGCCCGTGGAGTTCCCATTCTCAAATCCCCAATCCCTGATTTTCAAGGCCTGTGGGGTTCCCATTCTCAAATTCCCAATCCCTGTTTTCCATGGCCTGCAGTGTTTCCATTCAAATCCCAGTAGGACAAATAAATCCCTATAGGAGAAATGAAATCCCTATAGGAGAAATGAAATCAATATAGGAGAAATAAAACCAATATAGGACACATGTAATTCCATAAAGGACAAGTAAAATCCCTATAGGAGAAATAAAATTCATACAGGACAAATAAAATTCCTATAGGAGAAATAAATCCCTATGGGAGAAATAAAATTCCTATAGGACAAATGTAAATCCCTATAGGACAAACAAAAATCTATAAAAAATGTAAAATTCCTATAGGACAAATGCAAATCCATAAAGGACAAATAAAACCCTTATAGGGCAAATGAAATCCCTTATAGGAGAAATAAAATCCCTATAGGAGAAATAAAATCTCTGTCAGACAAACATAAAACCCTATAGGACAAATGTAAATCCCTACAGGACAAAAGTAAATCCATCAAGGACAAATTAAATCCCTATAGGACAAACATAAATCCATATAGGAGAAATAAAATCCCTGTAAGAGAAATAAATCCCTATGGGACAAATAAAATCCCTCTAGGACAAATAAATCCATCTAGGATGAATAAATCCATCCAGGACAAATAAATTCATGTAAGACAAATAAAATCCTTTTAGGGTGGATGTAAATCTGTATAGGATGAACATAAATTAATGAAGGATAAATTAATTCCATGTAGAGGTTAATTAATAATGAGCTGCATTTCCTGGATCCCCCCAGGCTTTGGGAAGGTCATGGCCTGGAGCTGCCCTCCCAAAAAACTGTTTGTCTCTACAAAGCATCTAAAATATGAACCAAAAAAAAAAAAAAAAAAAAAAAAAAAAAAAAAAAAAAAAAAAAAAAAAAAGCTAAAAAAAAATATAATAAAGGGAAAAGAGCTGCCTGGGAAAACCATCAGCATTCCTGCCTGCTCCTGCCACCTGGCATCCCAAAAAATTCCCAATCTCGGGGTTAGAGCTGCAAAATTCCTCAGGGAAAAAAAGGCAGAGGGTTTGGGGGATTCTTCTAGGAGGGGAGAAAAATAAAGAAATAAAGAAATCAAACTCCTTGGAGATAAACAGGAGGAAGGAGCGGGGCGTGGGCGGAGCTGCTGCTGCTGCTGTGCCGAGGATTTGGGGGGGACTGGGGGGTCCTGGCAGCGATTTTGGGGATGAAAAAAGCATCTGGGAAGAGGTGGAGGTGTCCCCTGGGGTTTGGGGGTCCCTCTGTGCCACGCCCAGGGATTTGGGGTGCAGCTCTGATCCCCTTTCCCGCTCGGAGGGTGAGAGCTGGGATTTGTGGGGTCACAAATATTGTGGGATTTGTGGAGCCGTGACAGGCTGGATTTCGGGTCCGTGGGCAGTTGTTGCTGGGATGGGAGTGGGCTCTGGGATTTGTGGGATTTGTGGGATTTGTGGAACTGGGAAAGGATGGATTTGGGGTTAGTAGGCAGCCACAACCAGTATAGGGTTGGGCTCTGGGATTTATGGGATTCCTGGACCCCACAGAGCTGGGACAGGTTGGATATGGGGTCTGTGGGCAGCCACAGCTGGACTGGAGTTGGGCTCTGGGATTTGTGGGATCGTTCCCTCCACCCCATGGAGCTGGGATGAGCTTCTGGGGGTCCCTGGGCAACTGCAGCCGGGCTGGGGATGGATATTGGGATTTGTGGGATCATTCCCTGGAGCTGGGAGTAGCTGGGTTTGGGGTCGGTGGCGGCGCAGCCGGGCTGGGGATGGATATTGGGATTTGTGGGATCGTTCCCTGGAGCTGGGAGAGGCTGGTTTGGGGTCGGTGGCTGGGGGCGGCCCGGGTGCCGCAGCGCTCGGGGGTTGCTGTCAGCCCGTGAGCGATAATCAGCGATGATCAAAGCGGCTCCTTCCCGACAGCTCTGAGTGCGGATGCTTGGAAATCTCCCGGCTGCGGGAGGCGGAAAACAGCCCCCGCAGCCGGCTGAGCTGCTCCCGGGATTTTGGGGGGCTGGGAGCCGGTGTCACGGTGCGCAGAGCTCTGGGGTGTCGGGGCTCCTTGGGCCGAGTCAGAAAGAGGGATTTGAGCAGGGAGCGATGGGGCAGCGGGCAGAGCAGCCCAGCTCGGGTTTGTCCCCACGGCCGGGTCACCTCTGTCCCTGTGCTTGTGGTTATCCCAGCAGGCAGAGCTCAGCTCCTCATCCCGCTCCCATTCCCATTCCCGTTCCCATCCCCATCCCCATCCCCATTTCCACTCCCATTCCCGTTCCCGGCTCCATTGCCATTGCCATTTCCCATTCACTTTCCCGTTCTCGTTCACGTTCCCATTATTTCCCATTCCCATTCCCATTCCCATTCCCATTCCCATTCCCATTCCCGTTCCCGGCTCCATTGCCATTGCCATTTCCCATTCACTTTCCCGTTCTCGTTCACGTTCCCATTATTTCCCATTCCCATTCCCATTCCCATTCCCATTCCCATTCCCATTCCCATTCCCATTCCCGTTCCCGGCTCCATTGCCATTGCCATTTCCCATTTCAATTTCCATTTCCATTCCCGTTCCCATTCCCGTTCCCATTATTTCCCATTCCCCTTCCCCGTCCTGTTCCCATTCCCATCCCCATTCCCGTCCCCGTTCCCGTTCCCATTCCCGTTCCCGTTCCCATTCCCGTTCCCGTTCCCATTCCCATGCAAATGGGGCTCAGCTCTTTCTCCTTCACGCAGGAATCCACAGCAAACCCCTGCCCGCAGCCTCATCCCGCCCGAAGCATCTGGAAAATCCCTTTTCTCCCCCCAAAAACAGCTGCAGCAACCCGGCCCTGACCCCTCCACCTGCTCAGGGTTTGTGCCTCGGCTCCATCCCAGCCCCCAGAGCCCCCCGGGGGTGTCTCCCCCCTTCCCCCTCTCCATCCTCCCCTCTGGAATTGCACAATGGAGCACATTGTGTCCGGGAGCCTCTCCCTGGCTCCCGGGCTCGGTTTTATCTTTCCCTTCAAAGCCGGAGGGAACCCTCCGAGCCAGACACGCGGCCCCAGCTGTGCCGGGAATGCGGGAAGGGCTGAACCCGGGCCATGGGTCTGCATTTGGGATGCTCTGAGCGCTCCCTTTGCTGTCCCGGGAATTCAGGAAGGGTTAAATCCGGATTTGGGAAGCTCTGTACCCTCCCTTTTCTGTCCCGGGAATTCAGGAAGGGTTGAACCCGGATTTGGGATGCTCTGTGCCCTCCCTTTGCTGTCCCGGGAATTCAGGAGGGGTTGAACCCGGATTTGGGATGCTCTGTGCCCTCCCTTTGCTGTACCGGGAATTTAGGAGGGGTTGAACCCGGATTTGGGATGCTCTGTGCCCTCCCTTTTCTGTCCCGGGAATTCAGGAAGGGCCGAACCCGGATTTGGGAAGCTCTGTGCCCTCCCTTTTCTGTCCCGGGAATTCAGGAAGGGCCGAACACGGATTTGGGAAGCTCTGTGCCCTCCCTTTGCTGTCATGGGAATTCAGGAAGGGTTAAATCCGGATTTGGGATGCTCTGAACGCTCCCTTTTCTATCCCGGGAATTCAGGAAGGGTTGAACCCGGATTTGGGATGTTCTGAGCGCTCCCTTTTCTATCCCGGGAATTCAGGAAGGGTTGAACCCGGATTTGGGATGCTCTGAGCGCTCCCTTTTCTGTCCCGGGAATTCAGGAGGAGCTGAACCCGGATTTGGGATGCTCTGAGCGCTCCCTTTTCTGTCCCTCCGCTGTCACCGCCTCCTGTAAGGACCACAGGGCTGTGAAAATCTGGAAATATTCCTAAAATTCCCAGGAAAGGCCATCCCGGCTGCTTTTGTCCCTCTGGAAAGCCAAGGGAAGGGATGGGGCTGCCCAAATGGGGCCCAACCCAAACACGGGGCTCAGCTTTGAATAACCTCAGGAACAAACCGCTCCTGCTGCCGGGATTTCCCGAATTCCCGGTGGGATTTTGGGAGCTGCCGGAGCCGCAGGGAGGGATCGCTGCGCTGCTGATGTGGAAGCTCTGGGTCTGCTCGGCTCCCCAGGTTCTCCTGCCGGGAGGAGGCAGCGGCGGCCTCTCCTCTCTCTCTCTCTCTCCCCTCCCTCTCCCTCTGTCTCTCCCCGCTCCGAAATTCCCATTTTTCCAGCGGGAACGTGCAGCTCGGCCGCGATTCGGGCTGCGAGGAACAGCGCGGCTCCCACCGCCTCACGCCCATCCCCGCTCCTCCCAATCCCAAAGCGCTTTTTCCAACAATTCTCCACTTCCAGCGAGTCTGACCTTTTCATTAATAAATCAGCCGCGTTATTGGAGGGATGAATAATTCACCATCACACCCAGCCCCGCTGTAGAATTTAATTAATCCTCTCATGGAACGCCCCCGAGGGCTGCGGAGGGACGGGGATGGGTGGGGATGATGCCAGCGGCTCCCGGCGATGCTCCAGGAGCATCCCAACCCCGCTCATTCCCTCTGGTGATATTTTTATTTCTCTCCGCGTGTTTTAAAAGGGGAAAATTCCCTTTTGCTGCCGGAGGAAATCCCCCGCAGGATCTTCTCTCTCCCCGAGCTTTTCCTCTGGGAAATAATTTTGCTTTTCCCGACCTTTCCCAGTTCAATAATGGGAGATCCTGGGTAAATTTCTCCATCCAGGTGTGTTTAACAGAGAGTCAGGAGCAAACATCGGCCCCCAGGTGCTGGATTTGGGGGAATAGCCCCCCAAAATCCTGGCAGGGGTTTGGATCCTCCTCCCGCTGCCGGGAGGGCTGGGAAGGGTTTTTCCTGATTTTTTTTTCCTGGTTTCACCCCTGGATGGTGCCAGGGATGATTTCTGTGGGGGCTCCTCTCACTCTTGGGGGGTTTCCCCGCATTTTTCTCCTCTCTGGCCCCCAAATCCATGAGGGAATCGCTGCCATGCTGGCAGGGAAAGCCGCGGAGGCTCGGGGTTAATTAGCGAGCAGCCTAACGAGGTCTGGCATTAATTACGGGTCCCCTCGGCCGAGAAGCAGCCGCGCGGTGACGTGGCCGCTGCATGGGGGGCCCCCATGGGTGCGAGGGGACCCCCTGGGCACCCCAATTCCAGCTCCGCCGGAGCCCTGCAGGATTTGGGAAGCGAATCCACACTCTCCTCGTAGGAGACACCAAGCTGGGGTGTCCCCACGGATGTCCAGTTGGATTTGGGGCTTTTCCCGCAGCCGGGAGAGAGAACCCAGGATGATTTTTTTGGAAAACCCCTCCGAGGTCATTGGGAAGGGCTGTGGGGTGGCTTTCAGACCCCCCTGATCCAGGGAAAGCTTTTCGCGGTCCCAGCAGCCCCCGGAGCCTCCGCGGGCGCTGCCTCTCCCCCCCGAGCGGGGCAGGGAATGTGCTGGAAAATCTCCGCGTTTCCTGCAGCTCCAGAGGCGCAAATGTTGCCCTTGGCCGCGGCCGCTCGCGCGGGGCTGAAGGAGCTTTTT
>NC_136678.1:4154813-4270136 GCF_903797595.1 Erithacus rubecula
GCCCTTAATGGCTCTGCCACAAATTTCTTCTGGGAGCTGCTCCCAGAGCTCCCTTGCTAATTAAGCAACCTAATGAAGGGATTTGATTAAAGGCAGCGAAGTCGCTGTGGCTGCCCCGGTGCCTCGTAGGGACCTGGGAATGCAAAGTGGGAATAAAACCTGGGAATGCACCCTGGGAATGCTGATTCCTGGGAGCTGAAGGGTTTTAAACTCCGATTTAGCCGTGATTAATTGCCCTGGTCCGTGTTTGTCACCTCTGGGGACACCCTGGCACAACCACCCGAAGCCTGGCACCTGCCTGCGTGCCAAGGGCACGGAATGAGAGGGACGGGCACGGAATTCAGGGATTCCGAGACTTGGTGGGGAATAAATCCAGGTTTTTTTTTTCCTTTGGGAATGCCGAGAAGGGAGCAGGGAGCGATGGATGTCCTGGGAAGGAGGATTGTGGAAGCTCTTGGATTTCTGGGATGGGAGCTGGGACCCGGTGGGGCAGGCAGGAGCCGCGTTAATGAACGGCAATAATTAAATTAATTACAATCCTGGATACCGACGGGGCTGAGAAGAGCGGGGAGAGGAGGGTCCGGGCTGGGCTCCGGCAGGGAGAGCGGGAAGGAGCGGCGGGAGCAGCGGGAGCAGCGGGAGCGGCGCGGTGACCGCTGCGGAGACGGAGCGGCTGCGGCATTACTGAGCCGCGCCTCCGGGAGCCCGGCCTAACCCCCGAGCTGAGCCGCGGGGAGCCCGGCCTAACCCCCGAGCCGCGCCTCCGGGAGCCCGGCCTAAACCCCGAGCTGAGCCGCGGGGAGCCCGGCCTAACCCCCGAGCCGCGCCTCCGGGAGCCCGGCCTAACCCCCGAGCCCGGCCTAACCCCCGAGCCGAGCTGAGCCGCGGGGAGCCGGGGCTGAGCGGGGACGGGTGTGGGGATACAGGGATGTGAGGATACAGGGATAAAGGGATACAGGGATAAAGGGATACAGGGATACAGGGATACAGGGATACAGGGATACAGGGATACAGGGATGTGAGGATACAGGGATAAAGGGATACAGGGATACAGGGATACAGGGATACAGGGATACAGGGATACAGGGATACAGGGATGCAGGGATGCAGGGATACAGGGATACAGGGATACAGGGATACAGGGATAAAGGGATACAGGGATACAGGGATACAGGGATACAGGGATAAAGGGATAAAGGGATACAGGGATACAGGGATACAGGGATACAGGGATACAGGGATACAGGGATGGGGGATACAGGGATACAGGGATACAGGGATACAGGGATACAGGGATATAGGGATACAGGGATACAGGGATACAGGGATGGGATACAGGGATACAGGGATAAAGGGATGGGGAGATACAGGGATACAGGGATACAGGGATACAGGGATACAGGGATAAAGGGATGGGGGGATACAGGGATACAGGGATGCAGGGATACAGGGATACAGGGATACAGGGATACAGGGATACAGGGATACAGGGATGTGAGGATACAGGGATATAGGGATACAGGGATACAGGGATACAGGGGTGTGGGGATACAGGGATAAAAGGATGTGGGAATATAGGAATACAGGAACGTGAGGATCTGGGGATGTGGGAATTCAGGGATACAGGGAAACAGGGATACAGGGATGTGGGAATTCAGGGATACAGGGAATACAGGGGTGTGGAGGTGTGGGATGTGGGGATACAAGGAATGTGGGGGTGTGGGGGTACAGGGATATAGGGATATAGGGAATTCAGGGATGTGGGAATGTGGGATGTGGAAATACAGGGGTGTGGGAATTCAGGGATTTATGGATACAAGGGTGTGGGGATACAGAGATGGGGAGTTCAAGGACGCAGGGATGTAGGAATAGGAGGAAGCAGGAATGGGGGGGATAGAGGGATGTGGGGATGTAGGGATGGGAGATTCAGGAATGTGAGGATGCAGGGATTGGGATGCATCCCAGCGAGTGGAGATACTCTCTTGGAGAACCTGAGCTGCCCTGGAATTCCTGGGCAGAGCCCAAAATTCTGCTGGACATCAAATCCAGCCATTCCCATACCCAGGGCAGCTCCCCAGGGATTCCAGCTGCTCCCTCTCGCCCCAGATCACCTGGAAAATCCAGGAAAGAGGGGGAAGTTATTCCAGCAGAGAGGAAAAGTGGGAATTGGGAAGCTGTGCCCATGGAGAGGTGTCTCGGATGGAGCAAAACCAGGTGGGAAAAACGGGAGGAGCTTCATTTATTTGCTGTGTCCCTTTATTCCCTTCCCTTTTCCAGGGAAGAATTTTCAGCCAGAGCTGGAAAAAAACAATTCCCAGGAAAACAAACCTGGATCCCGACCTGGGATGGATCACCCCAACCCTTGGGGCATCCAGAATTTGGACCAAGATGGGATTTTTAACTTTCAGCCCTGATTTGCAGCTCAGCCATCCCAAAATCCCCATCCCAGAAGGTTCTGTGTCCTGCCTTTGGCATTCCCAGATAATCCCTGGAAAAGCAGAGTGAGCTGGACAAGCCCAGGGTTTCATTTTCACTGGAAAGTTCCCATATTCTGCTTTTTTATCTGCTCCAAAATGATACAAAAACAAAGCAAAACAACCTTTGGAAAAATTTCATTTTGGAGCAAAAGGAAACAGATTTTATTATTTTTTTATTTTTTAATACAATCAAAACATTTTCATCCTATTTTTACCTTCAGCAAAGCCCTTTGTGGGAAATGGAGGCTGTTTTTTGGGATGAGATATCACAGGAATTTTTAGGGATGAGGTTCCACTGGAATTTCAGGGATGAGGTTCCACAGGAATTTTTAGGGATGAGGTTTCACTGGAATTTTTAGGGATGAGGTTCCACAGGAATTTTTAGGGATGAGGTTTCACAGGAATTTTTAGGGATGAGGTTTCATCCACAGCACTCAATTCCTTGGGGTGGAAACTGAGGGATTTTGGGATATTTGGCCAAATTCTGTCCCCCCAGAAGGTGCTGCCCCATTTTGGGGCTGAATAAATGGAATTCTGAGGGTTTTTTCCTCACTTTCTGGGTGGTGATTCCCAAATTTCCCAGCTCCCAGTGCAGGAGAAATTCCATCCAGGTGGAATTTGGTGCCTCTTTCCCTCTGGAATGGTTGAATTTGTTGCTGCCCCATTTTCAGGCAAAGCCTGGGGTTGAAAAAAGGGAATTCCAAGGGAAGGAAGAATCCCAAGGAGAGGATCCCAAACAAGGAAGGAACCCAGGGAAAGGATCCCAGGGAAAGGAAGAATCACAAGGGAAGAATTCCAAGGAAGGAAATATCCCAAGGAAAGGATCCCAAGGAAAGGAAATATCCCAGTGAAAAGATCCCAAGGGAAGGATCCCAAGGAAAGGAAGGATCCCAAGGAAAGAATTTCAAGGAAGGAAAGATCCCAGGGAAAGGATCCCCAGGGAAGGATCCCAGGGAAGGGAGGATCCTGAACAAAGAAGGATCCCAAGGAAAGGAAATATCCCAGTGAAAAGGAAAGATCCCAAGGGAAGGATCCCAGAGAACGATCTCAAGCAAGGAATGATCCCAGGGAAGAGCCCCAGCTCTGCTGCAGTCACTGTGGCCCCGAGCTGATGTCCCTGTCCCTGTCCCTGTCCCATCCCTGTCCCTGTCCCTGTCCCTGTCCCTGTCCCTGTCCCATCCCTGTCCCTGTCCCATCCCTGTCCCTGTCCCTGTCCCATCCCTGTCCCTGTCCCATCCCTGTCCCATCCCTGTCCCATCCCTGTCCCTGTCCCTGTCCCTGTCCCATCCCTGTCCCATCCCTGTCCCTGTGCCTGTCCCTGTCCCTGTCCCTGTCCTGTCCCTGTCCCTGTCCCATCCCTGTCCCTGTCCCTGTCCCATCCCTGTCCCTGTCCCATCCCTGTCCCTGTCCCTGTCCCTGTCCCATCCCTGTCCCTGTCCCTGTCCCATCCCTGTCCCTGTCCCATCCCTGTCCCATCCCTGTCCCTGTCCCTGTCCCTGTCCCTGTCCCTGTCCCTGTCCCTGTCCCTGTCCCTGTCCCTGTCCCTGTCCCTGACCCCTCTCCAGGAGCCCTGGAGCAGCTGTTGGGCTTTGCAGGGATAAAAAAACTGGAAAAGCCTCGGGATTCTGGCCTCGTGTCCCTGGGAGCTGGAGCAGGATGATTTAATCTGCCAGAAATGTGAGGTTTGGTGAGGCCTGGATCCCTCCCTGCGCTTAAAGTGGCCACGGGGGGGGTGGGGAGGGGGATGGGACAGGGTTTGGGGTGCAGGGGGGATTTGGGATCAGGGAGGGTTTGGGGTTCAGAAAGGGTTTTGGGGATACAAGGAGCTCAGGAAGGTTTTGGGGTTTGGGGGATCTCAGGAAGGATTTGGGGGATTCATGGAGAGTTTGGGGTTCAGGGGGGAATGGGATGGGAGGGCTCCCAGACCAGGTCTCAGGCTGGAGGGGGTGGGGGGGTGATTTTTTCCATCCCAAACCCTTCCCCTCACTCCTGAACACTTCCATTCTCAAACTCTTCCTTCCTTTTCCATTTCCAATCACAAACCTCCCCCCTCCAATCCCAAACCCTTCCCTTCTTCATTTCCTGACCCTTCCGCTCATTCCCAAACCCTGCCCCCATTCCCAAACCCTGCCCCCATTCCCAAACCCTGCCCCCATTCCCAAACCCTGCCCCCATTCCCAAACCCTGCCCCCATTCCCAAACCCTGCCCCCATTCCCAAACCCTTCTCTTCCATTCCAAACCCCTTCACCTCATTCCTAAACCTTCCATTCCCATTCCCCATTCCCATCCCCATCCCCATCCCCATCCCCATCCCCATCCCCATCCCCATCCCCATCCCCATCCCCATCCCCATCCCCATTCCCATCCCCATTCCCATCCCCATTCCCATTCCCATCCCCCATTCCCATCCCCATCCCCATCCCCATTCCCATCCCCATTCCCATTCCCACTTCCATTCCCATTCCCAATCCCATTCCCCATTCCCATTCCCACTCCCATTCCCATTCCCATTCCCATTCCCATTCCCATTCCCATTCCCATTCCCATTCCCATTCCCATTCCCATTCCCATCCCCCATCCCCCATCCCCATTCCCATCCCCATTTCCATTCCCATTCCCATTCCCATTCCCACTCCCATTCCCATTCCCCTCCCCCATTCCTGGCTCATTCCCAGCCTCCTCTCCCGGATCTTTCCCCATGGATTTAACACCCAGAGCAGCAGCTGAGCTCCATCCAGGGCAGTTCCTTGTTTTCCCTTCAAACCCCTGGCCTGGCTGGGATCAGCTCCTCTGGCTGCTTTTCCCTCCTGGAAGTGAGCAGAGCTTGTTCTGTGCAGCCTGGCCCAGCTCTGGCCAGCTGTGCTGGGAAACTGCACGTCCTGATCCTCTGGGATCATTCCAGATTCTGGGATCATTCCAGGTTCTGGGATCCTGCTCCTGATTCTGGGATCCTGCTCCAGCTTCTGAGATCATTCCAGGTTCTGGGATCCTGCTCCAGATTCTGGGATCCTGCTCCAGGTTCTGGGATCATTCCAGGTTCTGGGATCCTGCTCCAGCTTCTGAGATCATTCCAGGTTCTGGGATCCTGCTCCAGATTCTGGGATCCTGCTCCAGGTTCTGGGATCATTCCAGATTCTGGGATCATTCCAGCTTCTGGGATCATTCCAGATTCTGGGATCATTCCAGATTCTGGGATCATTCCAGGTTCTGGGATCCTGCTCCAGATTCTGGGATCCTGCTCCAGGTTCTGGGATCATTCCAGGTTCTGGGATCCTGCTCCAGATTCTGGGATAATTCCAGATTCTGGGATCCTGCTCCAGATTCTGGGATCCTGCTCCAGGTTCTGGGATCATTCCAGGTTCTGGGATCCTGCTCCAGATTCTGGGATCATTCTAGATTCTGGGATCATTCCAGGTTCTGGGATCCTGCTCCAGGTTCTGGGATCATTCCAGGTTCTGGGATCCTGCTCCAGATTCTGGGATAATTCCGGATTCTGGGATCCTGCTCCAGATTCTGGGATCCTGCTCCAGGTTCTGGGATCATTCCAGGTTCTGGGATCCTGCTCCAGGTTCTGGGATCATTCCAGATTTTGGGATCCTGCTCCAGGTTCTGGGATCATTCCAGGTTCTGGGATCCTGCTCCAGGTTCTGGGATCATTCCAGATTCTGGGATCATTCCAGATTCTGGGATCATTCCAGGTTCTGGGATCCTGCTCCAGATTCTGGGATCATTCCAGATTCTGGGATCCTGCTCCAGATTCTGGGTTTGTGCCAGGCTCAGGGATCCTGTTCCAGTTTCTGGAATCCTGTTCCTGCTTCACAGATCCTGCTCCAGGCTCAGGGATCCTGTTCCTGCTTCAGGGATCCTGTTCCAGATTCTGGGATTGTTCCAGGCTGAGGTATCCTGTTCCATGTTCTGGGATCCTGTTCCATGTTCTGGGATCCTGTTCCATGTTCTGGGATCCCGTTCCTGCTTCAGGGATCCTCTTTGAGATTCTGGGATCCTGTTCCAGATTCTGGAATCATGTTCCTGCTTCAGGGATCCTGGAGTCAGGCCAGATTTGCTCCAACACCTTCCACACCCCATTCCCGGTGGTTTTAGGGATGAAAAGGTGGGAACAGGGATTTTCCCTCTCTCCCCACACCCAATTCCTGCAGTTTTAGGGATGAAAAGGTGGGAACAGGGATTTTCTCCCCCTCCCCACTCCCCATTCCCGCTGTTTTAGGGTGGAAAGGAGGGAACGGGGATCTGCTCCCCCTCCCCACTCCCCATTCCCGCTGTTTTAGGGGGGAAAGGAGGGAATAGGGATTTTCACCCTTTCCCCAAGCCCCACTCCCGCTGTTTTAGGGTGGAAAGGAGGGAACTGGGATCTGCTCCCCCTCCCCACGGCCCCATCCATGAGCCGCGCTCCGCGCGTTACATCCCGGAATTCTTTTCCCGTTTGCTCATTCCCACCCCCAGCGCTTTTCCCGGAGCCTGGAGCTTCTCCCGGGCTCCCGGTGACGCCGTCCCGGCCCCTGCGGACGCGGCTCTGCCGTGCGGGGGCTCCCGGCAGCGTTTTGGGGA
Source organism: Erithacus rubecula (assembly GCF_903797595.1). Classification (NCBI taxonomy): domain Eukaryota; kingdom Metazoa; phylum Chordata; class Aves; order Passeriformes; family Muscicapidae; genus Erithacus; species Erithacus rubecula. The sequence goes on from NC_136678.1 coordinate 4,161,858, forward strand.
AGCTGAGCGGGATTTTCCAGCCTGGCATCACCGGGAACGCCCGGGAAGGGCGGCACGGTCCCTTCCCACAGCATCCTGCGGGAATGGGGCCATCCCAAACCGCCAGAAATCCTTTTGGGGGATCCCTGCACCCCCCTTTTCCCTGCCCTGCTTTCCCTTCCCATGGGCAGCTCGGAGGTTTTGCTGCCAAACTCCCCGAATTTGACATTTTCCAGTTTTTCCTCCAGTTTTGTTTTTTGTTTTTTTTTCTCCTTGCTTTTCTGAAATTCAAAATTTTTTAGCTCTCCGAAAAGGAGTTTGAAGATTTGGCCTTTAGAAAGATCCAGAAATTCCCTGGGTTTGTGGCACAGAGTGGAGGGACCGGGATAACACCAGGAATCATCTCCCTGAGGCCAAATCAACATTTTTATTTATCACTAATCCTGAGAAATCCAGGCTGGGATGTGAGGATGGTGAACCTGGTTTGGGGGGAACCCTTTGCCCTGGAAAATTCATTTTCCTGAATCTGCTGGGGCTGGAATTGGGAGCTCCTGACACTTCCAGGACTGGGATTAGCAATTCCTGGTGTCCTGTGGTATTCCCAAAACTGGGATCCACAATTCCTGGTGTCCTGTGGTGCCCCAGAACTGGGATTGGCAATTCCTGGTGTCCTGTGGTATTCCCAAAACTGGGATTGGCAATTCCTGGTGTTCTGTGGTGTTCCCAGTAGTTTATCCATGCAGGAAATCCATGAAAATCGGTCCCAGGGGAAGTTTCTGCCACACCTGGCAGGAGCCACTGGCACTGTGGTTTGTGAGGGGTTTGGCATGGATGGGAGAAGATGGAAATGGAGAAGATGAAGAGGATGAAGAGGATGGAGGGGATGGAGAGGATGGAAGGGATGGAGGGGATGAAGTTTCTCCCTGTTTCCCAGTTGGAATGATGGAGTCACAGGTTATGATGGGAATTCTCTGCTCCCACCCTCCCCTTCAACTCTGCTGCATCTTGTCCAGCTTAACTCAGTTTGGGATGGCCAGAGTGACCAGAACATGACCAAGGAATGTCCAGAGTGACCAGAACATGACCAGAGTGAACAGGGAATGGCCAGAGTGACCAGAGAATGGCCAGAGTGACCAGGGAATGGCTGGAATGACCAGAGAATGTCCAGAGTGACCAGAACATGGTCAGGGTGACCAGGGAATTGTTGAAATTACCAAAACATGACCAGAGTGACCAGAACATGGCTGGACTGACCAGAGTGACCATGGAGTTTCCAGAGTGACCAGAACATGGTCAGAGTGACCATGGAATGACTGAAGTGACCAAAACATGGCCGGACTGACCACTCCTCATTCCCAGGATCCACCAGGATCCCAAATTCCTCCGTGTTTCCCCACCCCCACCTCTGTCCCCGCTGTCCTTTGTCCCCCCCGGCATTTCCACACCCCGGACATTCCCTCTCCCACCTCTGCCACCCCTGAGAGGGATTTGGCTCCAAATCCCTGTGGGACAAACCGGGAAAATGGGATGGCTGAAAATCCACATCAGGGCCACCAGAACCGCGATGTCCCCAAGGTTGGGGACACCACAGCCATCCCTCATTTCCCCTTTTCCCTTCAAAAGCAAGGCTGGATTTTGCTCCAGACACGGAAAAAACGGTGCCCGGAGCCACGTCCGAGGTTTGAAAAATGTGAAAGGGCGCCTTTGAAGGTGGATCCGAAATTTGGCCGCGGCAGGGAAAGAATTCCTGCAGGGAGAAAATTCAACAAACAAAGTGCCCTGGCTGGGAGCAGCGCTCGCTGTCACCACCAGAGCCGCGGGGAGGGGTCGGTGCCTCCCAAATTTGGAGCTTTCCTGGGGTGGGAGCGGCTTCGGAGCACGGAAAAGGTCTGGGATGTGCCACCTTTCCATGGCTGGCATCGTTCCGTGCCTCCGTTTTCTCCCTTTCCATGCCCGGCTGAACTGTAAATTAGCAGGGAAAAAAACCAAAACCAACAAACCCAAAAAAACCCCCCAAAAAACTCCACCAAACCCAAAGAACCAAACCTAAACAAAAGTCCCAACAAATAAAAAAACGACCAAAAAAAAAAACAAAAAACCCAAAAAAACCAACCAAAAAAACCAACAACAACAACAAAACCCCAACCAACCAACCAACCAAAAAGAACAAACAAACAAAACAAAAAAATAATCCATGGAACATGTCCCCATGGATTTGGGGATTTTTGGACCAGCAGCTTCTCCTTCCAAACAGCATCTCCTTTCCCTATTGATCCTGGTCCTTTTCCAGCTGGAAACTCCCATCTCCATCTCAATTTTTTATTTGAACAGCCTGGATTTCCTCCCCTCGGTGCCTTTTCCTGGCTCCTGCTCCATTTACCTGCCGGATTTCAGGATCCAGGAGAGGCTGTGCCTTGGGATCATCCTGCTCCAGGCACTCAGCAAGGAGTAATTCCTGGTTTGGGGGGTTAAAGGAAAAGCGCCGTGTTGGGAATAAATACATTTAAAACAAAAATGGGAGTGGGGATTTTGGGGAAAGCTCCGGTTTCAGCTGCCAGATGCTGCTGGGGATTGGGATTGGGATTTCGAGGAGCCAGAGCAGCTCAGGTTTCCCGGTCCTGCTGCAGATGGAGAGAGGGGGATGGTGGGGAGGGAGGGAGGGAGGGAGGGAGGGAGGGAGGGAGGGAGGGAGGGAGGGAGGGAGGGAGGGAGGGAGGGAGGGAGGGAGGGAGGGAGGGAGGGAGGGAGGGAGGGAGGGAGGGAGGGAGGGAGGGAGGGAGGGAGGGAGGAGATTCCTGGACCCCAAATCCCAGCGATTCTGGGATCGGGATAAATGTGGGAGGGCGATTCCCAGGGTTTGGGGGATGCTGTGCCACTCTGGATCCCAAATCTCGGGAATTTCGGGATCGGGAAAAGTTTGGGAGGGCGATTCTCAGATCTGTGCCCTCCTGGGACCCCTCAGAGCTCTGAACATTCAACAGGTCCCGAGTTCCCCTGAGCCCCTCGTGCCCAAAAATGTCCCTTTCGGAGCAGAAATGTCCCCCCTGAGCCTTCCTGGCCGTGTCCCCTCCATGTCCTGCTGTTTTCCAGCCAGGAAAATCCAGTGTCCCCTGGGTGACACCACAGTGTTACCCGCTCCCTGTCCCCGTGAAGTGCCACCAAGATTTGAGTTAAAGCTCATTCCCAGTTTTCCGACCACTCAAACCAACCCCTGCACCCCATTTTTCCAGGTTCCATCTGCCAGGCCGCCCCGAGGGGCCGGGAAATCGGGATGTGGGGACAGCGGGGAGTCCCTGTGGGTGGCGACAGGGGACACCCCCCGCTGGAAAACTCCAGCCCGCTCCTGGCAAAGCGGAGCCGGCGGCGAGGGCAGGGCTTATTCCGCGATTAATTATCTTTGTTTTGAAACAAGGAGCTGCCTCCGCAGCAGCAGCAGGAGCGAGAGGAGGAGGAGGAGGAGGAGGAGGAATTGTTGCCGAGCGCCAGAGCCGCGTGTGAGTCGAGCCAGAGAAAGACGTGATTGTTGTCACCGTGCCTCGCTCCCAGCCCTCCCAGTGCTCCCAGCCCTCCCAGTGCTCCCCTCCCAGCCCTCCCAGTGCTCCCAGCCCTCCCAGTGCTCCCAGCCCTCCCAGCCACAAAACCCCCGCGCCCCGGCCGGGCTCGCTCGTGGCGGAGCGGAGAGGAGGAGGAGGAGGAGGTGGAGGAGGAGGAGGAGGAGGAGGTGGTGGAGGAGGAGGAGGGAGAGAAAAGCCAGAGAGAAACTTGTCTTGGGGATTAATAGGAGGCAGGAGGAGGGAGAGGTGCACACAGGTAAGCTCTGGGCAGGTGTTTCCCCCCCCAGGCTCTTCTCACCTTGCCTGAGCCTCCCACCCAGGACGCCTCTCCAGCCTCCCTCCCATCCCCAAAAACATCTGCTCTTCCTCTTTTCTCCCCTCTCCTCTTGGTTCTTCTGTCCCGCAGAGCTCTGGAGTCTTTGTTCTTTCCTCTGCTCCGGTTCCAGGAGTTTCTCTCGCCGTGGGGTGGAGGAGGGGGGGATTTGGGGGCTGTGGGGTCACACGGAATCCAGGGGGGTGTGACAGCGCTGCCAGGCGCTTTTGGGGGACACTGAGGTGCCCTTTGTGTGCCCCCCGCACCCCCAATCCCAGCACCTTTGGCTCTGCAGCCAAACTGGGGGGGGTCGCGGGGGCTGCAGAGCCCAAATTGGGGCGCTGGGGGCCGGAACTGGGGGAGCCGTGGGGGCTGCACAGGAACATCCCCCGCCTTGGGAAAACAAACGAGGAAAGGGAGAGGCTGAGAGGAGGAGGGACCCCTCCGGAGCCAGGAATGCCACCAGGAGCCTCCGGGGACATCGGGACACCTCGTCCTGCCTGGGGCTGAGCACGGAGCTTGGGGGGGGCTCTGGGGGGCTGCTCCCATCTCCCCGTGGCGGAATTGGAACAGAGAATTTCGGAAGGGACCGGAACGGGGTGGGAGAGACCAGCCCGACAGCTCCAGGGCCGCTGGGGCTTTTCTGCCCAAAATCTGGGGGGTAAAGCGGTTTTTTTCCTGCTGGGATCACACTGAACATTCCCAGGGCGATGTAATCCCAGTTTTCCAGGTGGGTGGGGAGGTGCAGCCCCCTCCCCGCGCCCCCCGCGGGGGTCCCGTTTGGAGCCCGCTCTTTGTCCCCGCTCCGCCAGGGAAGAAACAAGAAACAAGCGGGAAGCGATGTTCGCCAAAACCCTGGGAAAAAGGGTTTTTGTTACTTGGAAGAGGCTCGTCCCAAACATGCCCTGCCCCGCCGGCTGGAGAGGTTTGGGGAAAAGCAGCTCCAGAGTGAAACATGGGAATTCATCCCCCTGGCACGCCAGGGCTTGGAAACTTTCCTGCGATCCTGGGATCGTCTGATTCTAGGATCCTGAGATCCTGGGACACAGAGTCCTGGGATCTGGGATCTTCTGATTCTGGGATCCTGTGATACTGTGATCCGGGATTCTGGGATATGGAGTCCTGGGATCTGGGATCCTGCTATCCTGGAATCTGGGATCTGGAGTTCTGGGGTCTGAGATCCTGGGATCCCGGGATCTGGGATCCTGCTATCCTGTGATTCTGGGATCTGGAATTCTGGGATCCTGCTATCCTGGGATCTGGGATCTGGAATTCTGGGATCCTGCTATCCTGGGATCCTGCTATCCTGGGTTCCTGCTATCCCGGGATCCCGGCTCTGCCTCTCCTGGCGCCCAGAGCATCCCAGAGGCGCCTCCCGGGAAGTGCAGCGCTCTTTCCTGGGACAGCCAGAATACGGGAATGCTGTCCCTGCTCCCCGAGGAGTGAGGGATCAGCGCTTCCAGCCGGGAGCAGATCAAAGCGCAGCCGTGGGAGGTTTCCCGTGCCCTTGGAAGAGGCTGGAGAGGAGGGAAAGAGGCGTCGGAGCCGCTTCCCAGCCCGAGGGAGAAGCGGAACGGGGCGAGGCGGCGGCTTGGGGGGGCGAGCAGGGCGTGTGTGGGGTCCGGGCCGGCGGCGCTTTGGCAGCGGCTCCTGCCAGGATCCGCTTTTGTCCCTGTCCAGCCATTCCCACTGCGGGATCCGAGCCGGGAGCGGCGCTGGGAAGGGTCGGGACACGCAGAGAAGGAGGAATTGCTGAGAACGAGGGAGCAGCGGGAAATGCGCCCTGCCAGGGCCGCCTGCCCACGGGAGATGCTGCGGGAGGAGGGAGCAGAGGACGGGATGAGCATTTTGGGAATGATTCTGGGGATTCTGGGTGCAAAGGATGGGATGAGCATTTGGGAATGTTCTCGGGGACTGTGGGCTCAAGCAGAGAATGGGATGAGCATTTGGGGATGATTCTGGGGAGTGTGGGGACCAGCAGAGGATGGGATGAGCATTTGGGGATGATCCCATGTCCTGTGAGGACCCTCCTGGCACAGCCCCGCGCTGTTGTCGCCGTGTCCCGGCTGAGCCCTGGCGGGTGTCACCCCTCCCCGCACGGACACAGCGCATTCCCAGCGGGAACGCTGCAGGAGCGAGTCCCGGCTCCAGCCCGGCTGCGCTGCTCGCTGGGAAAGGGCGAGAACCGCGGGGTTGTTGCCAGGACTGCGCTTCCCAAGGGACCCCGGCGACCCCTGGGTCGCAGCCTGGCTGCCCTCCCCCTTTTCCACCATTCCCAGCGCTCCAGAGGCGCTGGATGAGGAGCCTGGGTCAGGCTGTGGCAGAGTCACGAGCGGTGCCGGACGCCAGGAAAGCCAAGGAAGGAGCTTTGCCCGATCCTTGTGGTTATTTTTATCCCGCTCTCCTTGTTCTGCTCCCACATTCCCGTTCCCAGGCTGCGAGGGGGCTTTTCCCCCACCAGGGATGAAGCGAATCGCGGGAATGTGTGAGAGGAGCTGGAAAAGGACCCCACCCCAGCTCTCCAGACTTTTCCTGCCTCTCCCAGAGCTAAAATTCCCTTTATCCCTCTGCGGGAACGCGATCTCGCACAAATATCCGGATCCAACTGCTCCCTCTGCCCCGAGCGCTGCGGGAGGGCCCCGGGGGGGGGTTTCTGCCGGTGACAAATCCCCTTTTTGGCGACCTTTGCGAGGCTCCCTCTCGCCCCGGGGTGGTGGCTTCTCGCTGCCCTTGGCGCCCATCCCGGGGCTGGCAGCCAGCGCCGTTGGGAGCTGGGGCTTTCTGGGATGCAGGGAAGAGAAACTATGTGCAAAGCAAGCCCCAGTGGCATTCGGGGCTGGAATTTCCAGCTGTTGCGCTGATTCTTTTCTTTTTTATATGGTTGTTTTTTTGTTTTTTTTTTGTCCGTTGTAACTGAGGAAGCAGCTGCCTCCTTCTGGGAAAAACCTCGGGATCTCTTGGGTGCCTCGGTCTCGCAGCCAGGCCGAGCTCAGCGGCTCGGGAGGTGTCAGGACTGGTTTTAGCCATGAATTGAGCCTTTTTTTCCTCGCCAGGCCGTCGGTTTCCTGAATTCCTCGGTTGCTCCATGACTAAACTTTGTTCCAGTGGCGCGGATTCCTTGTGGGCAGCTGCAATCGGAGCTGCCCCGTCCGTGGAGCTCGGGAGGGGAGGTTGGAAGGGCTGGGGATCAGGGGGTGAAATTTGGGAATTCAGCTCCTGGTACCCATGCCATAAAGAACAGAATTCCAGCTTTTCCAGATCCAGGGAGAGCTGGATGGAATCTTCCAGCGGGTTAGAGGCGATGGTGGTGCCCTCGGGCTCGTTGCATCCCTGTTTTATTTATTTTTTGGCGGGGGGGAATGTCACTTTTTTCCTGCAGTTTGCTTGCAAGTGGGTCCTGCTTTTTCCAAGCAGGCATCGGGGAGGGTGGTGGCAGTCCGGGGAGGGTGGTGGCAGTGTCACAGGGGTGTCCCCCGGGGATGTGAGGTGGATAAAAGGGAAACCTCCCACCCCTGCCCGTCTGTGCTGACGAAATCCCACAGGATGTTGTCACCCTCCAGCCGCGATTCCTGGCTCTGGTGGCGGTTCCTGCTCTGTGCCGAGTCCCCAAAACTTCTGGGATGTCAAATCCTCCTGTGGAGGGGACGGGGCGGGCTCAGCACCGCCCTGTCCCTCACCCTGCTGGGACATTGCTGGGTGGCCCGAGGGGATCCAACACCTGGATCACAGCTGGAATATTGTGTCCTGCATGGAATGTCACCTCCCGGCTGGAATGTCACCAGCTGCTTCCCCCGCTCTGCACCTGGCCAAGCTCAGACCTCAGCCCCCCCTCGGGTGTTAAAATCCAGATTCTGGAGCAGAGGAAAAACCCCAGGGGAGGCTCTGGGACCCCATGGAAAGTTCTGGGACTTCATTTTAAGCTCTGTGACCTCATGGAGAGTTATGGGACCCCATGGAAAGCTCTGGGACCCCATTTTAAACTCTGGGATCCCATGGAAAGTTCTGAGACCCCATGGAAAGCTCTGGGACCCCATGAAATGTTCTGGGACCCTATGGAGAGTTATGGGATCCCATTTAAAACTCTGGGACGCATTTTAAGTTCTGGGATCCCATTTAAAACTCTGGGACCCATTTTAAGTTCTGGGACCCCATGGAAAACTCCAAAACAACATGGAGTGAGATCCCTGTGCTGTGGCCGGGAAGGAGCAGGATGCTGACAGAACGGGAACTGCACAATCAGCAGATCCCTGTCAGGGATTTTCCCATTTTCCGGACACCAAATCAGGAATGCAGGGGCAGGATCACATCCACCCCCCAGGCAGGACCTGCTGGGCTCAGGATCGCGCAGCTCTGGGCTCTGCTGGCTCCTTCCCCTCTCCTCCCTTCCCCCAGGCAGATGCCAGAGCCCTGATGGAAAGCAGCCGGGGTTAACCAGAGCCAGATGGGAGAGAGGAACAGGCTGGGCCAGGAAGGGGAGGGGGGGTGAAAACGGGATCTGTTCCTGGAGAAAATCAATTCCTTGGAGCCTCAGAGAAGAGTGGGAACGCTTCAAAGGGAGCTGGGGCTGGCAGAGGGTGGCCGTGCAGGGGGGATGCAGATCCTGCTGGGAAGCAGCACGGGCTTGGTGTGAGCTGCTCCTGCCATTCCTGGGTTCGGTGGGGGCTTTTCCCCCTCCAGGAATTGTGGAAATTGGAAGTTTCAGGTGTGAGGAGAGGTGGAAATGGGCTGGAAAGGGAGGATGGGCACAAATCCCACTCTGCTGGGCTGGATGGGAGAGCTGGAATTTGAATTTCATGGATAATGATGAATGAGAGAGGGATCTCATGGATAATGGTGAGTCAGAGGGATCCCATAGATAGTTGTGAATGAAAGAGGAATTCCTTGGAAAGTGGTGAGCCAGGGAGAAGAATCCCATGGATAATGATGAATGAAAGAGAAATTCCATGGATAATAGTGAATGAGAGGGATCCCATGGATAATGGTGGGGCTGGGAGAGGAATTTAATGGATAATGATGAGCAAGGCAGAGGAATTCCATGGATAATAATGAATGAGAGGAATTCCATGGATAATAATGAATGAGGGGGATCTCATGGATAATGGTGAATGAGAGAGGAATTCCATGGATAATAATGAATGAGAGGAATTCCATGGATAATAATGAATGAGGGGGATCTCATGGATAATGGTGAATGAGAGAGGAATTCCATGGATAATAATGAATGAGAGGAATTCCATGGATAATGGTGAATGAGAGGGATCTCATGGATAATGGTGAATGAGAGAGGAATTCCATGGAAAGTGGTGAGCCAGGGAGAGGAATTCCATGGATAACAGGGTTAGTGATCTCATCCACTCCCGCTCTGGACAGGGGCTGGATTTGAGGACCACTCCCAACAGGATGGCGAGAGGAACGAGGGACAAATCACCCCCCGAGGGTGAGGAGGTGACAACTCCTCAACCAACCCCTTCCCAACCCCCTTCTCCTGGTGTCCCTGCAGGAAAACTCCCGGACCATGAAGGCGGCCCTGGCGCTTCTCCTCCCTCTGGCGCTCGCCCTGGCGCCGGTGGCGAGCGGGCAGCGGCGGAAACCCCCGCGCAGACCCACGCGGCCGCCCGCGCCCTTCGAGGAGCCGGCGGAACCCACGGAGCTGCCGCCTCCCCTCCCTCCGGGCCCCCCGTCCATCTTCCCCGATTGCCCCCGCGAGTGTTACTGCCCGCCCGACTTCCCCTCGGCGCTGTACTGCGACAGCCGCAACCTGCGCACGGTGCCGCTGATCCCGGCGCGCATCCACTACCTGTACCTGCAGAACAACTTCATCGCCGACCTGCCCGAGGAGTCCTTCCGCAACGCCACCGGCCTCAAATGGGTCAACCTGGACAACAACCGCATCCGCAAGGTGGACAGGAAGGTGCTGGAGAAGCTGGAAAATCTCATTTTTCTCTACATGGAGAGGAATCAGCTGAAGGAGGTGCCGGCTTTCCTGCCGCCCAACCTGGAGCAGCTGCGGCTCAGCAGGAATCAGATCTCCAGGATCCCCGCTGGTGTTTTCAACAAGCTGGAGAATCTGGTGCTGCTGGACCTGCACCACAACAAGCTGAGCGATGGTGTCTTCAACAAAAACACCTTCAAGGGGCTCAAGAATCTCATGCAGCTCAACCTGGCTCACAACATCCTGAGGAAGATGCCCCCCGGCGTGCCCAACGCCATCCACCAGCTCTTCCTGGACAGGAACAACATCGAGGACATCCCCAGCGATTATTTCAAGGAGTTTCCCAACCTGGCTTTCATCCGGCTCAACTACAACCAGATCTCGGATAAGGGGCTGCCCAAAAACTCCTTCAACCTCACCAACCTGCTGGTGCTGCACCTGGCCCACAACAAGCTCACCAACGTGCCCTTCATCAGCCCCAAGCTGGAGCATCTCTACCTGAACAACAACTCCATCGAGAGTGAGTCCCACGGCCGGGATGGGGAGGGGAAAAAACCTTGGGAAGGTTTTCAGAGCATTTCTCACCCAGTGGGATGTGATCCCTTCAAAGGGAGGAGGCGGGAGCTGCAAGGTTGGAGGGAGGATCTGGGTGGAAGGGGAGGAGCAGAGAAATCCGCTCCTGGTGCTGCAGGATTTTTCCTGGTTGTCTTCTTCGGGACCACCTGCCCTTGGAAAAGCTCTTTCCCTGGCAAAAATCGGGATATTTTATGAGAAGAGCCCAGGCTCGTATTTTAGGGGCAGATGCCAAACACGGGGCTGGGGATGGTGAGGGAATATCCCAGCTCTGTCCCGGCCAGGGCTGCTCCACACCATTCCAGGGAAATCCAGCTGCAGTTCCACGGGAGAGGAGCCTGGGATGTGTGGAACAGAGAGAGGAGGAGGCAGAATCCCACTGAATTCCCATCCAGCACTAAAGGGGCTCCAGGAGAGCTGGAGATGGATTTGGGATGAGGGATGGGGGAGCAGGACACAGGGAATGGCTTCCCACTGCCAGAGGGCAGGGATGGGATATTGGGCAGGAATTTTTCTGGGAGGAGCTGCGATGGAATTCCCAGAGCAGTTGTGGCTGCCCCGGATCCCTGGAATTGTCCAAGGCCAGGATGGACACTGGGATGGAGGGAGGTGTCCCTGGGTGACCTTTACGGTCCCTTCCAACCCAAACCATTCCAGGATTCCAGGATTCCTCCTCTCCCCAGATATTTCTGCTATTGGAGCTCCTGCTGTGTTCACATCTGCCTCCAACGCTCATTAATCCGAATTTTAATCAAACATCATCAAATCTGAGCCGGGGAGGACCTTGGGATGCAGGTGGTGACTCCTGCTGGATTCCCACATCCCCGGTATCCAGATCCTGGAATTCCACGGAGACAAACCCTGTGCACGCCCTGTCCCAGCTTTTCCTCAGTGTTTTCCCTGATTTTTAGAAGATTCCCATCCCTGGAGCCGGGTGCTGACATCAGAATCCCGAGGTTTATTTTCCATTCCCGGCTGGGCAGGAATGGAATTCCACGTGGAATTCCAGAGGAGAGAAACGAGCCGGGTGCTGACGTTATCTCCGGGGTGACGGGGCTGGAGCGGGATTCCTTGATGTTTTTTTGGGAATCTCGGGGCCGGTTCGGCAGGTTCCAGGAGCGGGATGATCCCTTTTTTTCTCTGGAATGTCACCGCATCCCGCGCTCCTGAGGAACGTGACCTACTTCGCTCCTGATCAAAAGCCGCATTTTTCCTCTCGCTGGGGCTTTGGGAACAGGCTGGGATTGTCGCCTTTGGTGGCAAAACAACCCCAGTTTGGGGTTCAATACCAGCGGGGGTAAAATCCCTGCCCGCATTTCCTTTCCCCTCACCTGCTCCCGTGATTCCTCCTGCCAAAATTAGCTTTCCCCACACTCACGTCCCGCCATTCCTCCTGCCAAAATTCGCTTTCCACTCACTCGCATCCCGCCATTCCTGCTCTCCACATTCCCTTATTCCTCACCCTCATCCCGCTGTTCCTCCTGCCAAAATTCCCTTTCCCCTCACCCTCATCCCGCTGTTCCTCCTGCCAAAATTCCCTTTTTCCCTAACCCACATCCCGTTGTTCCTTCTCTCCATATTCCCTTTCCCCTCAACTGCACCCTGCTGTTCTCCAGCCAAAATTCCCTTTTCCTTCATCTGCATCCCCCCATTTCTTCTCTCCACATCCCTTTTCCCTCACCTGCATCCCGCTGTTCCTCTTCTCCACTTCTCACTTGCCTCCTGTGCTTCCTCCCACCAAAATTCCCTTTTCCCTCACCCTCATCCCACTGCCCCTCCTGCCCAAATTCCCTTTTCCCTCACCCCTCTGTCCCTCCTCTCCCGCAGAAATCAACGGCACGCAGATCTGTCCCACCTCCCTGGTGTCCATCCAGGATTTCTCGCCCTCCGACCTGGACAGCGTCCCCCGGCTGCGCTACCTGCGGCTGGACGGGAACCTGCTGAAGCCGCCCATCCCCCTGGACCTGATGCTGTGTTTCCGCCTGCTCCAGTCCGTGGTGTTTTAATCCTGCCCCGCCTTCCCCAGGCCCGGCTTAGCTCGGACATTTCACCCCCGCCGGCGTTTGACACGTGGGACCCTCTCTCCTCCCTCTCCCCGCGCTCGCTCCTCTCCTCCATCCCTCTCCCCGTCCCTTTTCCTCTCCTGCAGGACACTCCTTGGGGACACCCAGCTGCCACCCCAGGTCACAGCTCGCTGTCCTTGTCCTCCCCAGGCCAAGCCCGGAGCCGGCTCCGTGTGTCCCTTGGCACCCGGCAGAGGTCGGGGGGTTTGGGTTCGGTCCGTGTCCCTGCTCCTGGGGACGATTCCCGCTGGATTTTGGAGAGAGGGTGGACAGTGTGGCCAGCGAGGGGGATGGGGACACTGGTGTCACCTGAGCTTTGGCTCCGCGTTGCTCTGGAGGAGGAGCAGGATGTGAAATCCCTCCTGGAGGTGGGGATTTGTCGGGATGGAGCAGGGAGGGTGTCCTGCCCCGGGATCCACCTTCCCACATCCCCTGGGCGAAACCAGACCCTGCCCGGCTTCAAATCCCCTATCAGCACCGATTTGTGGGGTCAGGAACCCGCCCCAAAATCCTGCAGCATTCCCTGGAAAATCTGGGGTACAGGGACGCATCTGTGGGGTCACAGCCCCATCCCAAAATCCTGAATCATTCCCTGGAAAATCTGGGATACAGGGATGCATCTGTGGGGTCACAGCCCCATCCCAAAATCCTGAATCATTCCCTTTAAAATCTGGGGTACAGGGACACATCTGTGGGGTCACAGCCCCATCCCAAAATCCTGTATCATTCCCTGTAAAATCTGGGGTACAGGGACACATCCATGGGGTCACAGCCCCATCCCAAAATCCTGCATCCTTCCCTCTGAGATCTGAGGATTCAGGGCCACATCCACGGCTCAGTTTCTCTCTGGAGCCAATCACCCACGACTTGGTTTTGCCTTTTTTAATTAGAAATAAAAGGAAGGGAAAAGAAAAGAGAAGAATTACCCTTTGGAAAAGCTATTTTTATCCCTTTTTTCCCCCCATCCTCACATGTATTGCTTCCCCCTCCCGTAGCTGTACCTGCATTTATTGGGTGTCCGGGTTTAGGGGGGATTATTCTCTTCTTTTCTTCCTGACTCTCAGGATTTGGATTTAAAGGCCGAGCATTAGAGAGGGAACAAAAAAAAAAAAAAAAAACACCATCAAAAATCCAACTGCAACGAGCATTAAATAAACCAAAAAAAGCTCCTTTGTGTCCACCCAGAACTTCCTGGGGTGGCCACGGACGGGCACCGTGTCCTTCCCCCCGTGGGTGGCACAGAGATGCCATTAATTAAAACCTTGTGCTAATTAATGAGGTTTTTCCAGCTCTCCCTGCAGTTGGGTGGGACAGGTTTCAGCCCTAAACCCGGACTAATTCCTCCCCTGGATTTATATATATTTATATCTGATGTGTATATAGACTGGTAGAATGTACAGATATTCCTAGAGCTGCCTCCTGACCCGGCAACTTTATGGGTTTTTCACTCCCACTCCCTGCAGCAGTGGAAATAAAATCATTCACAAGGGACCTGGAGCCTCTCCCTGATCCATCTTTGCTTTTCTCCATCCAGCAGCAAAATTTCCTTGCTTGGGGGCAGCTATCCCAGTATTTTTGGGGGTTGGTGGGTTTGGGGTTTTGGCTGGAGTGATGCTGAATTTGGGAAGGAATTCTTGGCTGGGAGGGTGGGATGATGGGATGGAATTCCCAGAGAATCCCCTGGAGTGTCCAGGTTGGAGCAGAGTGGTGGAAGGTGGGATGGGATGGATTTGGAGGATTTAAGGTTGGTTAACCCCAAATTGGAGTCCACACCAGTGTCACCAGTGTCTTGCCCCTCCCTAATGAGCATCTCTGCTAATTAGGAAACCCTCACCTTGGCTGCAGCTCCCAGGGCTGTGGGTGCTGCTGTGACAACAGCAGAAGGTGACACTGGACATCAGGGGGGTGACACCCATGCTCTGCCCCCATGGCACCAGGGGAACCCCACAAACCTCCCTGGTTTGGGGTGATCTTCCCGGTGGGAGCAGCACTGAGATCCCCAAGGCTGCTCTGGCACCCCAGGATCTGTCACTGGGCTGTGAATTTGGGGGTGCAGGGACACATCTGTGGGGTCACAGCCCCATTTCAGCATCCTACACCTTTCCCTGTAAAATCTGGGATGCAGGGACACATCTATGGGATAACAACCCCATCCCAAAATCCTGCATCCACACTGACGGGGCACAGCCCCATTCCAGCATCCTGCATCCTTCCATGTAAAATCTGGGGATACAGGGAGAAATCTATCCCAAAATTCTACATCCACATCAATGGGGCACATCCCATCTCCAGGGACCTGTCCCACCCCTGGCAGTAGCTGGGACCCGTGAGGGGGTCAGGGTTTGGGGTTTGGGATTTGGGGCTCGGGGCTTGGGGTTTGGGGTTTGGGGCTCGGGGTTTGGGGTTTGGGGTTCGGGGTTCGGGATTTGGGGCTCGGGGCTTGGGATTTGGGTTTTGAGGATCGGGATTTGGGGTTTGGGGCTCGAGGCTCGGGATTTGGGGTTTGAGGATCGGGATTTGGGATTTGGGGCTCGGGGTTCGGGGTTTGGGGTTCGGGATTTGGGGTTTGGGGTTCGGGGTTTGGGATTTGGGGTTTGGGGCTTGGGATTCGGGATTTGGGGCTCGGGGCTTGGGATTTGGGGTTTGGGGCTTGGGATTCGGGATTTGGGGCTCGGGGCTTGGGGTTTGGGGCTCGGGGTTCGGGATTTGGGGTTTGAGGCTCGGGGTTCGGGATTTGGGGTTTGAGGCTCGGGGTTCGGGATTTGGGGTTTGGGGCTCGGGGTTCGGGATTTGGGGCTCGGGGCTTGGGAT
This sequence comes from Erithacus rubecula, assembly GCF_903797595.1. Lineage (NCBI taxonomy): Eukaryota > Metazoa > Chordata > Aves > Passeriformes > Muscicapidae > Erithacus > Erithacus rubecula. The sequence goes on from NC_136678.1 coordinate 4,177,083, forward strand.
TCGGGATTTGGGGCTCGGGGCTTGGGGTTTGGGGTTCGGGGTTCGGGATTTGGGGTTTGGGGCTCGGGGTTTGGGATTTGGGGTTTGGGGCTTGGGATTCGGGATTTGGGGCTCGGGGTTCGGGGTTCGGGATTTGGGGTTTGAGGCTCGGGGTTCGGGGTTCGGAATTTGGGGTTTGGGGCTCGGGGTTCGGGATTTGGGGCTCGAGGCTCGGGGTTCGGGATTTGGGGTTTGAGGCTCGGGGTTCGGGATTTGGGGTTTGGGGCTCGGGGTTCGGGATTTGGGGCTCGGTTCTCGGCTCTCGGGGCTCGTGTTCCCACCCGCGCGGGGTGGATGTGGGGCGGCAGCTCCTTCTCCTTGTCCCCAAAGCCGCTCCCGCTGCCGGCGCCGCTCTCCACGTGAACGCGGCCCGAGGGGGAGGCGGCTGCGGGGGAAGGTGTGAGGATGTGGGATGAGCCGGGGGGCGCTCCCGGGAGGGGCTGAGCCGCTCTCCGCGTGTTTGTGCCCAGGCACCCGCCCACCCCTCCCAAATCCCGCGGTTTCGTAACCGGAGTGTGAATCCCCCATTCCCGGGGGGGTTTTTCCTTCCCAGAGCCACCCCCCATGGGAGCTGAGCACCCCAAAGCTGCTCCCTGCAATTCCTGGGTGCCACCCGGGAGTTGGGGTTGTGGGAAGCTGCTGTGGGGTCACGGGGAATGTGGGACCCCCTCATTAGTGGGGTTACAGGGGTGGGGGCACCTCAGCTGCTGCTCCCAGGGATTTGGATCAGGGGGATTCCGGCTCCTGTCAATCCCCCTGCGGCTGGTGACCCCCCAGCCCCATTTGTGGGTTCTGAGAGCGTTGGCACCGACCCTTGGGGGCACTCAGGGACATTTGGGGCACAGGTGACATCATCCTGAGGGGGGACAAGGGGAGGCTGCTGCTCGTGGGGACAAGGACGGGACATCACTCATGGGGCCAGGATGGAGAAGCAAAGACCCCAAAGACCCCATGGCCCTGGGGAGCCTTCACCCCCTGGGGACCTTCACCCTCAGAGACCCCATTGGGCTTGGGGACCCTTCACTCTCGGAGACTCCTCATCCCTGGGATCCCTTCACCCCTCGGGGACACTCTGGGAATCTCACTGTCCTGGGGATCCTTCAGACCCGGGGACCCCTTCACCCCTCGGGGACTCCTCATCCCCTGAGACCCCTTCATCTGTGGGGACCCCACTGTCCTGGGGACCCTTCACCCTCCAGACTTCTCCATCCCCGGGGACCCCCTCAACCCTGGGAACCCCACAACCCTGGGGATCCTTCACCTCAGGGACCCCCACAACCCTTTGGGGACCCCTCACCCCTGGGGACCCCTCGGCAGCCCCCCTTTCCCACGCAGCCCCCCTCCCCCCGACAGCGCTGACGCCCCCCCAGCTGCCACATCGCCTCCGTCACGGTGGCCACCGAGCCGCCTAATGAGGAGCTTAATGAAGATTAATGAAGATTAATGAAGATTAATGAAGATTAGCGGCCGCTCCGTGCTGAGCGGGGCCGGGGCTGCCCTGGCGAGGGGGGGGACACGGCTCGGGCGGGGGGTTGGGGGGGCTGGGGGGGCTGGGGGGCTGGGGGGGTGTCCCCGCGAGCAGATGGGCGCTCCGGGAGGGTGGGGGGCTGGGGGGCGATGCGCCGCTGGCGACAGGAGCGTTTTGGGGCCGTGGGTGGGTGGGTGGGCACGAGGCTGCGCGGGGTGGGGGTGGGGGTGTCTGCTGGCCCTGCCCCTCCTGGGGTGTCCCAACCCCGGGAGGGTCCCCGAGATGAGCCTTGTCCCCGGGGTGGGGGCACAGGGGGTGTTTCCCACCCTACCCCAATGAGGGGAGCAGTGCTGAGCCCTCCCTGCACTCACCGGGCTCCCCCTCCCAAAAAAACCCCAAATTTCTCAGTATGTGAAGATTTGGTGTGCTGAGCCCCCCCTGCATCCGCACAGACTTCCCTCCAAAAAAAAAAAACCCAAAACCACCCCAGAGTGAGAAGGTTTGGGGTGCTGAGCCCCCCCTACATCCACACCGGCTCCCCCACCCGCCAAAAAACCCCCAAAACCTCTCAGTGAGTGAAAGTTTGGGATGCTGAACCCCTCGGGAGGGGAATTGGGCTGGGAGAGCTGAACGACCCTTGGCTGCCGGGGAGGGGGCGTCTCTGCAGCCCCCCCAAACCCCGCGCTGGTCACTGGGGCTCCTGGGGTGTCAGTGCAGCCCCCCCAAACCCTGCGCTGGTCACTGGGGCTTTTGGGGTGTCTCTGCAGCCCCCCCAAACCCCGCGCTGACCCCCCTGATATTTTGGGACATCCCTGGGACTGGGCACCGCCGCCAGTGGTGGCACCACCGGGACTCTGTCCCCCCGCCCAGGCCCGTGTCCCCCCCCCCCCCCCCCCTCCTTGGGGACCCCAAAAAAAGCCCCTCGCTCCCAGCCCGCCCCTCCCAGCCCCTGTTGGAGCAGCGCCACCAGCGGGGCCCTTGGGGACAATGACAATGTAAGGTCCCAGCAGGGGAGCGCGGGTGTGATTGGCCGTGTCCCCCCGGCCAGACCCCCAGAGCAGCCCCCCCTTCCTCCTCCTCCTCCTCCTCCTCTCCGTGCCTTAAAAACCCGCCTGAGCTGCCCCAGCCTCCCCCAGCCGAGGAGGAGGAGGAGGAGGAAGGACAGGGGTAGGTCTGTGCCGACTTCCTTTGGATCCTCCCCCGGGTTAGGGAGGGTTTGGGGAGCTCTGGGAAAAGGCGGATCTGGGGGGGAAACAGCAAGAAAAAGCATTAAAATCCCTGAAAATTCGCACTAAAAAAAATCTCTTACTAATCGCACAAAAAATGGCCCCAAACCTCCTGAAATCTGCACTAAAACAACTAAAATCTGAGATAGTTCCCAGGATTGCTGGGGAAAGCATCAGGAATAATTCAGGAATATTTCAGTCTAAGGATCCAGAAAAATGACTAAAAATTCGCACTAAGAAACAAAAAAAAATCCCCCCAAAATTGCATAAAAATGGCAAAAAAGGAATTTGGGAGCAACATCCTCAGGGCACAGTGGAACAACTCTGGGTTGAGTGGTGGATTTGGGGTTTGGGGTTATTTGGGGTGGTTTGGGATTTGGGGATATTTGGGGTTTGGGATTTGGTGTTTCAGATTGGGGGTTATTTGCGTTTTGGGATTTGATGTTTCAGATTTGGGGTTATTTGGGATTTGGGGTTATTTCGGGTTTGGGGTTTGGGGTTATTTGGGATATGGGGTTATTTGGGTTTTGGGGTTTGGGATTTGAGGTTATTTGGGGTTTGGGGATATTTGGGGTTTGGGATTTGGGGTTTGAGATTTGAGATTATTTGGAATTTGGGGATATTTGGGGTTTCAGATTTGGTTATTATTTGGGGTTTCGGATTTGGGGTTATTTGGGTTTTGGGGTTTGGGATTTGAGGTTATTTGGGGTTTGGAGTTTGGGGATATTTGGGGATTGCGATTTGGGGTTTGGATTGGGAGAGGCTGAAAGGGGCTGAGACCCTCCCCCTGCTCTGCCCCTGGGAGGGAGGGAATTCCGTGGGAACGGGCGCTGGGGGGGTTTGGGTGTGGAGCTGCGAGGGCTGGGGGGTCACACAGATCCCCTCGGGATGCTGGAGAAATCCCGGGATTTACCCGAAGGAGAATCAGCAGCTCCTGGGGCTGTTCTGCCCCACATCCCAACCCCTCCCCACGTCCCGATCCCGACCCCGCATCCCGACCCCTCCCCATATCCCGACCCCGCATCACGACCCCTCCTCACATCCCGACCCCGCATCCCGACCCCTCCCCACATCCCGACCCCTCCCCAAATCCCGACCCCTCCTCACATCCCGACCCCTCCCCACATCCCGACCCCTCCCCACCCCCCGGCGCTGGGAAAGCAGCTGCGGGGCCTCTCCTGCCCAGCCGAGTGTGAAATGGGCTGGAAGAGTCACCGAGTGTCCCCAGGGCTGGAGGGGTCACCGAGTGTCCCCGGGGCTGGAAGAGTCACCGAGTGTCCCCGGGGCTGGAAGAGTCACCGAGTGTCCCCAGGGCTGGAGGGGTCACTGAGTGTCCCCAGGGCTGGAAGGGTCACTGAGTGTCCCTGGGGCTGGAGGTGTCACTGAGTGTCCCTGTGGCTGGAAGGGTCACCGGGTGTCCCCAGGGCTGGAGGGGTCACTGAGTGTCCCTGTGGCTGGAAGGGTCACCGAGTGTCCCCAGGGCTGGAGGGGTCACTGAGTGTCCCCGGGGCTGGAGGGGTCACCGAGTGTCCCCGGGGCTGGAGGTGTCACTGAGTGTCCCTATGGCTGGAGGGGTCACTGAGTGTCCCCGGGGCTGGCGCTGCCACATCCCGGCCTGAGCCTGACCTGGGACCGAGACTAGGCTGAGCAAAAGGGATAAAACCGGTTTTATTGAAAGGATTCACCTTGGGCAGTGCAAGATCCCGGCAGGGGCTGCACTCGAATTGGAGATGGGTCCTGGTCATGAGTTTTTACATTTTTATAAGTTTTGATTCGTTTACATATTAATTGTTAATGGGGTTAATTGTGCAATTATAGCTTCAGGTTATGAAGTCTCAGCCCCCTGGCTTGCCCCCTTTTCCTCAGTGTTATTTATGATTCTTGGGTACTGGGTGTCCTTGATTCTCCAGTTGGGAAGGAATTGTTTTCTCACTCCCCTGTGATCAGAACTTACACCTCACATGGAGTTTCAGACTTACACACCAACTGAAAAGCATCAAATCTAAATCCCAGAGCATCACATCCAGCTCCTGGTGACCATTCCAGGCCCCATCCCTCGGTGTGCTGACCCTGGCCAGGCTCAGGATGTGTCCCCTGGGCTGGCTTGTGGCCAGCCTGTGCTTGGGGACACTCTGGGCTGTCCCAGCCAAGGAGAGGAGGAAGGTGGAGAAACCCAAGACTGACCTGACCCTCTATGAAAACCTGGATTTGGAAAACTATGACCTGACCGTGGATAACTACGGGGACATCCTGGACCTGAGCAACTACGAGGAGCTCTACGACTATGGGGACCTTGTCCCGAAGGTGAGGGGGACACGGGGACACAGAGGGGACAGGGGGACACAGCAGAGCCCCTGGTGCATCCCAGGATGGGGGTTTGGTGCCAGGGATGGATGTGGCACCGCAGGAGGAGCAGCTCTGGCAGCTCTCCCGGAGCTGGGGGAGGTTTTACAGGAGCCAAAGCTCTGCCAGCTCTTTGTGCCCTGCCAGCGCCTGGATGGGAGGATTCCTTCATCCCTCGGGGATTCCTTCAGTCCTCGGGGATTCATTTATCCCTCGGGGATTCCTTCAGTCCTCGGGGATTCATTCATCCCTCGGGGATTCCTTCATCCCTTGGGGATTCCTTCATCCCTCGGGGGTTCCTTCAGTCCTTGGGGATTCCTTCAGTCCTCGGGGATTCCTTCAGTCCTCGGGGATTCCTTCATCCCTTGGGGATTCCTTCATCCCTCGGGGATTCCTTCAGCCCTCGGAGATTCCTTCATCCCTCGGGGATTCCTTCATCCTTCGGGGATTTCTTCATCCTTTGGGGATTCCTTCATCCCCCAGAAATTCCTTCATCCCTCAGAGGTCCCTTCATCTTTCTGTGATTCCTTCATCTTTCTGTGATTCCTTCATCCCTCAGGGATTCCTTCATCCCTCAGAGATTCCTCCATCTCTCAGGAATTCCTTCATCCCTCGGGGGTTCCTCCATCCCTCAGGAATTCCTTCATCCCTCAGGAATTCCTTCATCCCTCAGGAATTCCTTTATCCCTTGGGGATTCCTTCATCCCTCTAGAATTTCTTCATCCTTTGGGGATTCTTTTATCTCCCAGGGATTCCTTCATCCTTCAGGAATTCCTTCATCCTTCAGGAATTCCTTCATCCTTCAGGAATTCCTTCATCCCTCAAAGGTCCCTTCATCTTTCTGGGATTCCTTCATCCCTCAGAGATTCCTTCATCCCTCAGGAATTCCTTCATCCCTCGAGTTGAGGAGGGTTTCCCTGCCGATCCTGGAGAGTTTTCCAAGAAGGAATTAATGTCCCCAACCCAGTGCCACCCACCCCGGAGGGGACAGTGCCCCTCCCTCACACCCAGCTGTGCTTGCAGATCGAGGTTGGCACCTTGGCTCCTCGCCCCAAGGACCCCAAAACCCTCCCGGAGCTGGGTGAAACCACGGCTGGAACCCCAAAAGTGCCACCCCCGGGCGGTGCTGGCCCCGTGCCCCCAGCGCCCATCCCCGGGCAGGGTGAGTTGTGCATCCCCGCCTCGCGGGGGTGGAGATTTTGGGGGGAAAAAAAAAGGGAATTCTTGTGCTGCCAGCAGCTCTTTGCAGGGTTTTGGGGTTGAGTCTGCAGAGAGAGAAATTTCAGGGAAAAAAAATGAACTCCAGCACAGCAGCGACGCTTTAATGAGCAGAGACTTTGCGACGGTGGCAATTAGATTAGCGACAATTAAAATCCTGGAGCGAGGATAAATATCTTTAATTCCTTTTCTGTCACTCCAGACCGGGACAAATTAAGTGGGAGGCGAAAGGAAATTGGTGCTGAGCTGATTTGAAGCCCCCTGAAGGGATGGGAACCTCGGGATGGAGCTGGGGGAGAGGAGGGGGCTCGGTTTTACCCCTCCTGCCCCCCGTACTGGGGCTTTTGGGGCAGCTGGGACCGATTTTTTCTTGATTTTCGGGGTACCTGGGACTGATTTTTCTTGTTTTTTGGGGCAGCTGGGACCAATTTTTCTTGCTTTTTGGGGACCTGGGACCGATTTTACTTGATGCAAAATAATTCTGCTTCCTCCAGTGGGAAAATTCAGGAGTCCAGGAGAGTTTTGGGTGTAAAACCTGAATTTGGGAGCTTTAATTTTCCGTTTATTTCCTGCAGGAGGGATTTGATCCTGGGTTCGATTTATGGGCAGGATTTTTTGGGGTGGGAATTTCTGGCCCTTCCCTGGGTGGCTCTGGGGCTGGGACAGCTCTGGGTGTCACCAACTCTGTGTCCCCAGGGTGTGGGAAGGGTGGGAAAACCCTGCTGCTGTTCTGGGGTATTTTTTGGGGGTCCGGGGGCTGTGACATCCCTGGGTATCACAGATCCATGTCCCCACAGAGTGGGCACATCCTTCTGCTGTTCTGGGGTATTTTATGGGGTCAGGGGGCTGTGACATCCCTGGGTGTCATAGATCCATGTCCCCACAGCAGGGTGGGTAGATCCCACTGCTCTGGGATATTTTATGGGGTCAGGGAGCTGTGACAGCTCTGGTATCATGGATTCTGTGTCCCCACAGTGTGGGCATGTCCCTGTGCTGTTCTGGGGTATTTTATGGGGTCAGGGTGCTGTGACATCCCTGGGTGTCATAGATCTGTGTCTCCTCAGAAGGGTGGGTAGATCCTTCTGTTTTGGGATATTTTATGGGGTCAGGGTACTGTGACATCCCTGGGTGTCACAGCTCCATCTCCCCAGAGCAGAGTGGGTAGATCCCACTGTTTTTGGGGTATTTTATGGGGTCAGGGTGCTGTGACATCCCTGGGTGTCACAGCTCCATCTCCCCAGAACAGAGTGGGTAGATCCCACTGTTTTGGGATATTTTATGGGGTCAGGGTGCTGTGACATCCCTGGGTGTCACAGCTCCATCTCCCCAGAACAGAGTGGGTAGATCTCACTGTTTTGGGATATTTTATGGGGTCAGGGTGCTGTGACATCCCTGGGTGTCACAGCTCCACCTCCCCAGAGCAGAGTGGGTAGATCCCACTGTTCTGGACTATTTTATGGGGTCAGCCTGTCTCTCCACCCCACCGCAGCCCTGCCCTGCTGCCTGCTGTGCCTGTGCCTCGGCTCCTCCGTGTACTGCGACGACGCCGAGCTGGAGCAGCTGCCGGCGCTGCCCCCGCACACCGAGTACCTGTACGGCCGCTTCAACCGCCTCGGAGCCCTGCGGGCCCGGGACTTCGCCGGCCTCGGTGCGCTGGGAGCCGGAACCAGGGAGGAAAAACCCGGGAAAAACGCGGGAATAGTGGGAGCACCGAACCCCGGGAGAAAAACCCCGGGAATGGTGGGGGCACCGAAACCAGAGAGGAAAAAACCCCGGGAATAGTGGGAGCACCGAACCCCGGGAATAGTGGGGGCACCGAATACACAAAGAGAAACCCCGGGAATAGTGAGGGCATCGAACCTCGGGAGAAAAACTCCGGGAAAAACGCTGGAATGGTGGGAGCACCGAACCCCGGGAGAAAAACCCCGGGAATAGTGGGGGCACCGAATCCACAGAGAAAAACCCCGGGAATAGTGGGGGCACCGAACCCAGAGAGAAAAAACCCGAGAAAACCCCGGGAATGGTGGGGACACTGAATCCACAGAGAGAAACCCCGGGGAAACGCGGGAATAGATGGGGGCACCGAACCCCGGGAGGAAAATCCCCGGGAATAGTGGGGGCACCGAATCCACAGAGAAAAACCCCGGGAATAGTGGGGGCACCGAAACCAGAGAGGAAAAAACCCCGGGAATAGTGAGGACACCGAACCCAGGGAGAAAAACCCCGGGAATAGTGAGGACACCGAACCCAGGGAGGAAAAACCCCGGGAATAGTGAGGACACCGAACCCAGGGAGAAAAACCCCGGGAATAGTGGGGGCACCGAACCCAGGGAGAAAAACCCCGGGAATAGTGAGGACACCGAACCCAGAGAGAAAAACCCCGGGAATAGTGGGGGCACCGAACCCAGAGAGAAAAACCCCGGGAATAGTGAGGGCACCGAACCTCGGGAGGAAAACGCCGGGAAAAACGCGGGAATGGGAAAGTTAAAATTAACGGGAAAGTTTTCTTGGGAGCATCCCAGTGGTGATGGGCACAGACGGAATTGAATTGCTATGGTTTCATGAGGTTGGTTAATTAGGATATTTAACAGGTATATTTGGGATTTTTGCAGTCTTAAAAGGTTCAAGAATTGGGATTTTTAACGGGTGTATTTGGTTTTTTTTTCCATTTTATAAGGTTGATTATTTAGGATATTTAACAGGTGTATTTGGGACTTTTACATTTTTGTAAGGTTAATGAATTACGATATTTAACGGGTATATTTGGGATTTCTGTAGTTTGATAACATTGATTATTTAGGATATTCCTCAGGTGTATTTGGGATTTCTGCAGTTTCATAAAGTAAATGAATTGGGATGTTTAACAGGTATATTAGGGATTTCCACCATTTTATAAGGTTGATTATTTAGGATATTTAACAGGTACATTCGGATTTCCACGTTTTTATAGGACTAATGATTTCGGGTACTTAACAGCTATGTTTGGGATTTCTACAGTTTTATAAGGTTGATTATTTAGGATATTTAACGGGGTACATTTGAATCTCCACTTTTTAAAGAACTTCAAATCCGAGGTTTTGTATCACCACCATTACAGGAAAAAACCCGCAAAATCTAGATTAGAAATGAATAGAATAAACCCAGCTGGTTTTACCCCTCTCTCTCCTCCTCTCAGAGAAGCTGAAGCGCATCGACCTGAGCAGCAATTCCATCTCCCGGGTGGAGGCGGACGCGTTCCGGCTGCTGCCGCGCCTGCAGGAGCTGCTGCTGCCCCACAACCTGCTGGGGGCGCTGCCCGAGCTGCCCCCCAGCCTGCGCCGCCTGGACGCCAGCGGCAACCGCATCCCCAGCGCCGGGCTGCGCCCCGAGGCGTTCCGAGTGTGTGCGCGACCCCCGGGGGGTTTGGGGGGCGGCGGTGGGATGGGGAGGGTTGGTTATGGGGGGAGGTTTGGGGGGGGGTTAGGTATGGGGGAGTTAGTTTGGGGGGCGGGGGTGGGATGGGGGGGTTGGTTATAGGGGGTAGGTTGAGGGGGGGGTTGGGTTTGGGGGAGTTAGTTTGGGGGGCGGGGGTGGGATGGCGGGGTGGTTATGGGGGTAGGATTAGGGGGGGTTGGGTTTGGGGGGGTAAGTTTGGGGGGGGCGGGGGTGGGATGGCGGGTTGGTTATGGGGGTAGGATTAGGGGGGGGTTGGGTTTGGGGGGTCAGTTTGGGAGGTGGGGGTGCGAATAGCGGGGTTGGTTATAGGGGGTAGGATTGGGGGGGGTTAGGTATGAGGGAGTCAGTTTGGGGGGCGGGGGTGGGATGGCGGGGGTTGGTTATAGGGGGTAGGTTTAGGGGGGGTTGGGTTTGGGGGAGTTAGTTTGGGGGGCGGGGGTGGTTATGGGGGTAGGATTGGGGGGTTAGGTTTGGGGGGTCAGTTTGGGAGGTGGGGGTGGGAATAGCGGGGGTTGGTTATAGGGGGTAGGTTTAGGGGGGTTGGGTTTGGGGGGTCAGTTTGGGGGGGCGGGGGTGGGAATAGGGGGGGTTGGTTATGGGGGGTTTGGGGGGTTCAGGTTTGAGGGGGTCATTGGTTCAGCTCTAGAGATTTTGTGTCTATTTGGGTTTGTCTTTAGGAGGTTCATCTTTAGGGGATTCATCTCTAGGGGTTCATTCGTTCATCACTATTGGGGTTCATCTCTAGGGGTTTGTCTCTTTTGGGGTTCATCTCTATTGGGATTCATCTCTAGGGGGTTTATCTCTAGATTCATCTCTAAGGGCTTTGTCTCTTTTGGGGTTCATCTCTAGGGGGTTTGTCTCTATTGGGGTTCGTCTCTAAGGCCTTTGACTCTGTTGGGGTCCATCTCTAAGGGCTTTGTCTCTATTGGGGGTTCATCTTTAGGGGGTTCATTGGTTCATGTCTTGGGGTTCATGTCTATTGGAGTTCATCTTTAGGAGGTTCATCTTTAGGGGATTTGTCTCTAGGGGGTTCATTGGTTCATCTCTTGGGATTCATGTCTAGGGGGCTTGTCTCTACTGAGGTTCACCTCTAGGGGGTTCATCTCTATTGGGATTCATCTCTAGAGGTTCATCTCTACTGGGATTCATCTCTGGAGGGTTCATCTCTATTGGTATTCATCTCTAAGACCTCTGCCTCTATTTGGGTTCATCTTTAGGGGGATTCATGTCTGGAGGTTCATTGGTTCATCTCTGGGGATTCGTCTCTACTGGGCTTTCATCTCTATTTGGGTTCATCTTCAGGAGGTTCATCTTTAGGAGATTCATCTCTATTGGGATTCATTGGTTCATCTCTAGGGGGTTTGTCTCTCTTGGGGTTCCTCTCTAGGGGGTTTCTCTCTATTTGGTTTCATCTTTAGGGGGTTCATCTCTAGAGGGTTCATTGATTCATCTCTAGGGGGTTTGTCTCTATTTGAGGTTGGGGTTCATCTCTAGGGGTTCACCTCTGTCCTGTCCCTGCAGGACCTGAAGCAGCTGCAGTTCCTGCATCTCTCTGATAACCAGCTGGATTTCATCCCGGTGCCCCTCCCCGAGAGCCTGCGCTCGCTGCACCTCCAGGTGGGATGGGAGCCTGGCAGAGTCCCCCGAGTCCTCCTTCTCCTTCTCCTTCTCCTTCTCCTTCTCCTTCTCCTTCTCCTTCTCCTTCTCCTTCTCCTTCTCCTTCTCCTTCTCCTTCTCCTTCTCCTTCTCCTTCTCCTTCTCCTTCTCCTTCTCCTTCTCCTTCTCCTTCTCCTTCTCCTTCTCCTTCTCCTTCTCCTTCTCCTTCTCCTCCTCCTCCTCTTGTCCTGGTCCTGATCCTGGTCTTTGTCCTTTCCCTTTCCCTTTCCCTTTCCCTTTCCCTTTCCCTTTCCCTTTCCCTTTCCCTTTCCCTTTCCCTTTCCCTTTCCCTTTCCCTTTCCCTTTCCCTTTCCCTTTCCCTTTCCCTTTCCCTTTCCCTTTCCCTGCTCCTCCTCTCCCTGTCCCTCCCACCCTGACTCGGTTTTGCCCTTCCCATCCCTCCAGAACAACAATATCCGGACGATGCACGAGGACACGTTCTGTGACAGTCAGGACCAAGGCCAGATCCGCCGGGCGCTCGAGGACATCCGCCTGGACGGGAACCCCATCAACCTCAGCCTCTTCCCCAACGCCTTCTTCTGCCTGCCCCGCCTGCCCACCGGCAGCTTCTCCTGAGCCCCCGAGCTGGGGATGCAGGGAAATGTTCCCAGATTCCATCCCTGACCTGCTGCTCCCTGGAAAATGTGGTTAAACTGGAGAAAAATGTGGTTAAAGTGGAGAAAAATGTGGTTAAAGTGGAGGTATTTCACCCTCAGTGTGAGCTCAGTGCTGGAGCAAAAGCAGCAGGGAGGAATGAAATAAAAATAAAATAAAGATTTTTTTTTTAAATGCATTCAGAGTCTTATTCTGGACAGTCCCAGCCCAGCCCAGCAGCTTTGCTGGAATTTGCAAAGATGGGATTTCCCTGTGTCCCGTTTCTGGGAGTTGTCCTGGCTCAGGGTGGGATCTCCAGCACCCCTGGGTGAGAGGGCATCCATGGGTTTGGGATGGTATCCATGGATTTGGGATGGTCCCTATGGATTTCAGATGGTCTCCATGGATTTGGGAGGGAATCCACGGGTTTGGGACAGTCTCCATGGTTTTGGGATGGTATCCATGGATTTGAGATGGTATCCCTGTATTTGGGAGGGAATCCATGGATTTACTTGGGAGGGTGTCCATGGATTTGACATGGTATCCAGGGGTTTGGGATGATATCCATGGATTTGGGACAGTATCCATAGATTTGGGATGGCATCCAAGGATTTAGGATGGTATTCATGGTTTTGGGATGGTCTTCACGGATTTAGGATGGTATCACTGGATTTGGGAGGGCATCCATGGATTTGGGTGTTATCCGTGGATGTTATCCATGGATTTGGGATGGTATCCATGGATTTAGGACAGTATCCATGGATTTAGGATGGTATCCATGGATTTGGGATGGTCTCCATGGATTTGGGATGGTCTCCATGGATTTGGGATGGCATCCATGGATTTTGGATGGTATCCCTCGCATTTAGGACAGTATACCTGAGTTTTGGACATTATCTATGCATTCGGGATGGCATCCACGATTTGGGACAGTATCCCTGGGTTTGGAACTGCAGAGAAACCCGGAGATCCCGGGGTCCAGCATCCCGCAGGATCAGCAGGAGGATCCCGGGGCGGAGCTGAAATCCGGGACGCTCCCGGCTCGGGCAGAGCAGGAGCCGCCCGGCGCTGCGGGGAATTTTGATGCCATGCACTCATCCCTTGTATTTTTATCCCCATGTAACGAACACCGCGAGGGGATGACACATCCCCGGAGAATCCAGAGCCCTGAGTTGGAAGCACGGAGCTCAGCCCACATCCCCAGAGCCCGGGGAGGGATCCGGAGGCGGCTGGAGAAAATCTGGGAAGAGGATGCAGCTCCTCATCCCTGCAGCCCCGTGGCCACCTCCCCTCGCCCCTTTTCTGTCCAAAACCCACTTCGGGTGTGGATTGTTGACCCAAAATCCTTGGGAAATGGGAGTTTGGAGTTGTTTGATCTCGAATTCCAGGATTGGGTGTCGCTGTTGTCGTGTCAGCCTTGAGGCAGCTCTGCTCACGGATCCGCTGTCCCCGCATCCTCCTCCATCCCCATCCACCCTTCCAACACCTTCCCACCAGCCTTCATCCCGCTGATCCCATGGGATGGAGCCCCCAAACCCAAATCCAGCCCCAGCTCTGCCTCTCCAGAGCTCTGGAAAATGTGGGAACCCCCCCAACCCACCAGCGGGGCACCCCAAAGCCACCAAGGCAAGAGAACGCCCCTAAATCTCAACTCTGCTGCGGCAAATCCCCCTCAGAGCGACTCATTTCTGTCGGAAAAGTTGGAATTTCTGCAAATCGGGCTCCAGCAGGATGGAATTAGCCGGATTTTCTCGACCGGGTCCTTCGCGTTTGTCCCGCTAGAGGGCAAAGGCAGAGTGTGGGGAATGCCGGCCCGGGTTTGGGAATGCCCCGGGATCGGGAACAGCCCGGGAATTATCGGGGAAAGGGTTCAGAGGAGCTGCAGGAACCTGGGCTGAGGCAGGAGGGTGAGGACAGGGCAGGGATGGCTCCAGGATTGACAGAAATCCCAAATTTCCGAGAGCAGGGAGGGGCTCTGGAGGGCTCTGTTGGGGCAGAGTTGGGATTCAGGGTTTGTGTCAGCCTTGAGTGGTTTTGGGGTCACTGTCACCAGGGAGGAGGGACCAGGATGGGGCAAGAGGGGTCCTGGAGGGTTTTTTTGGGGGGGCTGTTTTTTGGGGCTCGGTTATTGATTATTGGGGCAGTTCCTGATCGTGTCTTCTCTGGGAAGGGCCACCCCTCTTGGGGACTGTCCCCAGCGCTCCTGGAGCAGCGGGATGCTGTCCCGGAGCAGCCGGGAGGGGGGGGCACAGAGCCCCCCCTGCATCCCTGTGCTCCCCTCCATCCCTCCTCCCTCGCCCGGGGAGCATTTCCATGCGGAATTCCTGGCTCTGCCTCCCTCCTCCCCGCTGGCTGAGCCGCTCAAGGTCACCTTCCCTCGGATTGTCACGTATTGATCGCCCGGCTCTGCCAGCGCCGCCGAGCCCCCCCCAGCGCCGCATCCTGCAGCTCTCGGCTGCTCCAGATGGGCCCCCTCCCCCTCCTCCTCCCCCTCCTCCTCCTCCTGCTCTTCCTCCTCTTCTTTCTCCTCCTCCTCCATCCCTCCCTTCCCGCTCCGCTCCCAGCCCAGACACCAAAACACAGACGGGGAACTCGCCACATTTTTCCAGCCCTGGGGAGCGCGACCTGTGTGACACCCCCGGGGACCCTGTGTGACACCCTTGGGGACCCTGTGTGACACCCCTGGGGACTCTGTGTGACACCCCTGGGGACCCTGTGTGACACCCCTGGGAACCCTGTGTGACACCCTTGGGGACTCTCTGTATGACACCCCTGGGGGCTCTGTGTGACACCCCTGGGGACTCTCTGTGTGACACCCCTGGGGACTCTCTGTGTGACACCCCTGGGGGCTCTGTGTGACACCCCTGGGGACCCTGTGTGACACCCCTGGGAACCCTGTGTGACACCCTTGGGGACTCTCTGTGTGACACCCCTGGGGGCTCTGTGTGACACCCCTGGGGACTCTCTGTGTGACACCCCTGGGGACCCTGTGTGACACCCCTGGGGACTCTCTGTGTGACACCCCTGGGGGCTCTGTGTGACACCCCTGGGGATTCTGTGTGACACCCCTGGGGACTCTCTGTGTGACACCCCAGGGACTCTGTGTGACACCCCCGGGGACTCTGTGACACCCCTGGGGACTCTCTGTGTGACACCCCTGGGGGCTCCGTGTGACACCCCCGGGGACCCTGTGTGACACCCCTGGGGACTCTGTGTGACACCCCTGGGGACTCTCTGTGTGACACCCCAGGGACTCTGTGTGACACCCCTGGGGACTCTCTGTGTGTCCAGGAGTTCCCTCCATCCTCTCCTGCCCGATCTCCAAGTCCCACATTCCCAATTCTCTCTCCCTGCTCCTCACCCAAATTTCCTCTCCCTTTTCCCCCTCCAGGTGTCCTTTGGCCACCTCGAGCCATCCCCTGGTGTCCCTTTGTCCCAGGACTGTAAACAGGGAGTGAGGATGGAATTTTCATCCTCCTGGAACCTGAAAAATCTGGGAAGATCCCCAAGAATGACCAAAATCTCATTTCCCTGCCTCAACCCCAATGGGCTCCTCTGGGGTCATTAATTCCTTCCTGGAATTAATTGATTATTCTGATTATTAATGGTGCTGCTCCAATTCCAGAGTTTCCCCCTTTTTTTTTTTTTTTTTTCAGGATGCTGGGATTGATTAGGTGGAGCTGGGGATGAAAGGGCCGATCATGAATTATCCCTGAGGTGCCGACAGCTCTGGGGTCCCTCCAGGGAAACTCAACAATGGGAATGAGAACGGGATGGGGGGAGCAGCCTGAGCTTTTCTTCTCCCCATTTTCCACTTGGCCACTGGAAAAACAAAAACAAAAACACCCCCAAAAATTAAAAAAAAAAAAAAAAAAAAAAAAAAAAAAACCGAGAAAAAAAAAGGAGGATGGAAAAACTCAGCAAACACATTTCTTGTTTTTTGATTTTTCTCACATTCCCCTTCCCCCTCGAATAGTGTAAAAATAATCTGAAGAAATTCAGATTTCTCCACCTCAGCCCCCTCCCTGCAGCACTCCCAAGGGATTGGGGGTTCCTGCAGCATCCCGGGGCTTTCCTGGATTTTTCTGGGATCGGGATCCCGTGCCCTGAGCGGCTCCAGGCTGCGAGATGTGACCTCCACTTCTATTTTTAGCCGCGACGCGTTAGGTGCTGTCAGCAGGAGCCGCCTGGGAAAGGCTCCGGGAGGGAAGCGAGAATTCCCGGGAAGGGGAGCCCGGGATGAACACGGGAACAGCCCCGGGAACGGCTCCCAGGGGCTGGTTTGGGGTTCGGGGGGTTCGGGGGGTCTGGGGAGGGGTGGAGGATGCCCAGCAGTGGGGGGTGGTGGCAGTGTCACCTCCTGAGGGGTGACAAGGTGGCTCCCCAAAATTGGGAATGTTCTCCCATCCTGCTGGGCTCCCAACCCAAAGGATCCTGGATCCTGGAAAAGGGAAATTTTCCCCAGCCCCTGGGGATGGGAATGGGAATGGGAATGGGAATGGGAATGGGAATGGGGATGGGAATGGGGATGGGAATGGGGATGGGGAATGGGAATGGGAATGGGAATGGGGATGGGAATGGGAATTGGGAATGGGAATGGGATGGGGATGAGAATGGGAATGGGGATGGGGATGGGGATGGGAATGGGGATGGGGATGGGAATGGGGAAATGACAAATGGGGAATGGGGAATAGAGAATGGGGAATGAGCATTCCACCACTTTATTTCATCTTCAAATTGGAAAATTTGGCTTTGAATCCTTAATTAACATGAATTTGGGAATGCTGCCCCTGCATAGGAGAGGGGTTGAGATTCATGGGTATTCTTTATCCCACCCTAAAACACACACAAAAAAAAGGTGAAAATTGAGATTATGAGGGGAAATTCTCACTCTGGCCCATCCCAAATTTTTCCTGCAGGGATTGAGAGTGACAGGGACAGGAGGGAGGGGAGCTCCAGATCCATAAAGAGAGGGGAAAAAAAATTATAATTAATTTTTAGAGGTTGGAATAGAAAATTAAATTGTTTATTTCTGGGAAATTTTACTAAAAACCTCACCATATTTATGGAAAATAAATCACATTTATTTCAACAGATTTCTGCTTCCAAATGGGTTTGGGGTTTTTTTACAGGGAAGGAAAAGTTCCCAAAGTGTCAGAAGATCCCAGGAAGTCTCTTCCCTGCTGAATCCATTCCTCTGCTCCTGAAATTGTTTTTTCAAATTGCAAAATCTCCTTGGAAGGGGCTGAAATCCCAAAATTCTGCTGGGAAAGGGATCCCAGGCAGGCCAGGATTAACTCCTTCCATGCTGGGCTCTGGGATTTTCCAGTAAATCCGTTTTTTCATTCCTTTCTTTTCCAGGAGAGTTTTTAATCCCATCCTATAAATTCCATCCCATGGGTCCCATAGATCCCATAAATCCCATCCCATAAATCCATTAAATCCCATCCCATGGATCTCATCCCATAGATCCCATCCCATTCCATAAATCGCATAAATCGCATAAATCGCATAAATCCCATAAATCCCATAAATCCCATCCCATCCCATCCCATCCCATTCCATAAATCCCATAAATCCCATAAATCCCATCCCATTCCACCCCATAAATCCCATAAATCCCATAAATTCCATAAATCCCACCCATAAATCCCATAAATCCCATGAATCCCATAAATTCCATAAATCCCATAAATCCCATCCCACCCCATGGATCTCATCCCATAGATCCCATCTCATAAATCCCATAAATCCCATAAATCCCATGAATCCCATAAATCCCATAAATCCCATAAATCCCATAAATCCCATCCCATAAATCCCATAAATCCCATAAATCCCATCCCATGGATCCCATCCCATAAATCCCATAAATCCCATAAATCCCATAAATCCCATGAATCCCATAAATCCCATAAATCCCATAAATCCCATCCCACCCCATGGATCTCATCCCATAGATCCCATCTCATAAATCCCATAAATCCCATAAATCCCATAAATCCCATCCCATCCTACCCCATCCCATCCCATCAATCCATTAAATCCCATCCCATCCCATCCCATCCCATCCCATAAATCCCATAAATCCCATCCCACCCCATGGATCTCATCCCATAGATCCCATCTCATAAATCCCATAAATCCCATAAATCCCATGAATCCCATCCCATGGATCCCATCCCATAAATCCCATAAATCCCATAAATCCCATAAATCCCATAAATCCCATAAATCCCATCCCATGGATCCCATCCCATAAATCCCATAAATCCCATAAATCCCATAAATCCCATAAATCCCATCCCAAACCCTTTTTCCCCAAATTCCCTTCAGTATTTTCATCCTCATTCTTTCTGAATCCCCTTTTATTTTTATAATTTATTTTCTTTTTTTTCCCCAGGGATTTCACTCCTGCTTTTCCCCCTTCGACCTCCTTTCAAAATCACTTTTCTGAGAACTTTGCCACCAAAAAAAAAAAAGAAAATAAAATAAAAAATAAAGGGAAAAGCAGAACCATCCCCTTTTTCCAAAGCTGCTCTGGCTCTTTTTCCAGTCACAAGGGTGAGATGGAGCAAAATTTTCCATCCCCAGCAGGGACAGAGAGAAAAGGAGAAAAAAATAAAAATAAAAAGTTTAAACTTCACAAAATCAGCAAAAAAAGTGGTTTTCACTGTGGTTTTTTTTGGGGAAAAAAAAATAAAATTAAAACTAAAAAAAGTTTTAAAAAAATTTAAAAAATCCCAAACCTCCCTTCCCCTCTCCCAGACAATTCCCAGGTGGAATTTTATTTTTATTATTTTTATTTTAATTTTAATTTTCTTTTTCTTTTTTTAATTCTTTTTCTTTTTTATATATATATTTTTTTTTTTTTTTTGGGGAGTGTTTGCTCTTGGAGCTGCTCCCAGCCCTGCTGCAGGGACATCCTTAAAAGGGGTGACAGGGACAGAGGTGGCAATTCCCCAAAAAAATTCCCTCCCAAAATTCAAACCCAGAGCAGAGATGTCCCCAAATTATTTATAAATTCTGTAAGTCCTGCAATGGAGCGGGAAATAAGGGAAAATAAGGGAAAAAGGGGGATAAAATAAGGGAAAAGGGGAGTAAAATAAGGAAAAAAAAAAAGGGAATTAAATAAGGAAAAAAAGGAAAAAAATAAGGGAAAAAAGGGGATAAAATAAGGAAAAAAGGGGAATGAAATAAGGGAAAATGAGAATAAAATAAGGGAAAATGAGAATAAAATAAGGGAAAAAGGGGAATAAAATAAGGAAAAAAAGGGGAAAGAAATAAGGTAAAATGAGAATAAAATAAGGGAAAAAGGGGAATAAAATAAGGGAAAATGGGAATAAAATAAGGGAAAATGAGAATAAAATAAGGAAAAAGGGGGAATAAAATAAGGGAAAATGGGAATAAAATAGGGGAAAAAAAGGGAATGAAATAAGGGGAAAAATGAGAATAAAATAAGGAAAAAAGGGGAATAAAATAAGGAAAGATGATAATAAAATAGGGGAAAAAAGGGAATGAAATAAGGGGAAAAATGAGAATAAAATAAGGAAAAAAGGGGAATAAAATAAGGAAGAAAAAAAATTAAAAAGAGGAATAAAATAAGGGGGAAAAGGGAATGAGGGAAGGTTTTCCCGCATCCAGAGTTGATTCTGTGCTGCGGGATGGTGAAATGTCCCTTCCCTGCCAATCCCCCCGGGTTATTTTGGGATTTTTTTTGCCACGGTGTCCCCGCCTGTCCCCCCTGCCGCCCCCAGCCCGTTCCTGAACTTCCATCAGCTCCGGGAAGCAGCTCCATAAATCACCAGGGAGCCGGGAAATTAAAATCGTTAGGGTGATAAATGGGGTTTATTTCGATTTTTAAGGAGTGGGATCATGGGAAAGAGCAGGGAGGGGGAGGGGCTGGGTTCTCCTTTTGGGAAAAATTGTGGGATAAAGGTGGTGGGGTGAGAGAGGGGGGAATGCTGAGGGTTCCTTGCAGGCATGGAGGGTTTCCAGGGGGTTTTGGGGTGCTGCACTGCTCGGGGTGTTTCTGGGAATGGGATGGTCCAAATCTGCAAGGGATTGATGTCCTTGGATCCAGGGGGGTGATTATCCACCGACCTTGGCAGTGCCAGCAGCACCCAAACCCTGCAGCACCCAAATCCCATCGGATCCAAATCCTGCAGAGCCCAAATCCCATAGGATCCAAACCCTGCAGCGCCCAAATCCCATAGGATACAAATCCTGCAGCACCCAAATTCTGCAGCACCCAAATCCTGCAGAACCCAAATCCCATAGGATCCAAATCCTGCAGCACCCAAATTCCACAGGATCCAAACCCTGCAGCACCCAAATCCCATAGGATCCAAATCCTGCAGAGCCCAAATCCCATAGGATACAAATTCTGCAGCACCCAAATCCCATAGGATACAAATCCTGCAGCACTCGAATCCCATAGGATACAAATTCTGCAGAAACCAAATCCTGCAGCACCCAAATCCCATAGGATCCAAACCCTGCAGCACCCAAATCCCACAGGATCCAAACCCTGCAGCACCCAAATCCTGCAGCACTCAAATCCACAGGATCCAAATCCTGCAGAGCCCAAATTCCACAGGATCCAAATCCTGCAGAGCCCAAATTCCACAGGAACCAAACCCTGCAGAGCTCAAATCCTGCATTATCCAAATCCTGCAGCACACAAATAGCACAGGATCCACATCCTGCAGAACCCAAATCCTGAAGAACCCAAATCCTGAAGAACCCAAATCCTGCAGAATCCACATCCCACCACACCTGCATCTCACAAGACCCATCCTGTTGCATCCAAAATCCTGCAACACCCAAATCCCTCAGTTCCAACATCCCAACAATTCCTGCATCCCACAGCACCCAAATCCACAGCACCCAAACCCCACAGAACCCAAATCCTACAGCACCAACATCCCAACAATTCCTGCATCCCACAGCACCAAACCCCAGAGAACCCAAATCCTACAGCACCCAAATCCCAACAATTCCTAAACCCCACAGCACCTGCGTCCCTCAGCACCCAAATCCCAACAATTCCTGCATCCCACAGCATCCAAATCCACAGCACCCAAACACCACAGAACCCAAATCCTGCAGCACCCAAATCCCAACAATTCCTAAACCCCACAGCACCCAAACACCACAGAACCCAAATCCACAGCACCCAAATCCCAACAATTCCTAAACCCCACAGCATCTGCGTCCCTCAGCACCCAAATCCCAACAATTCCTGCATCCCACAGCACCCAAACCCCAGAGAACCCAAATCCCGCAGCCCCTCAGCCCCCGCCCGGCCCCGCAGCGGCTCCCTGAGCCCAGGGCAGCTCTGCCTGGAGCGGCTCCAGGATTTGGCCCCGGGGTCTCGGGAAGGGATCCTGCAGCAATAAATCATCGCTGCCCCGAGGCACGGGGCATTTCCTGGGATTAATGACCGGCTCCGGGAGGAGTTGCTGATTTGGGATGAGGCCAAAAATCCCATTTACCCCACCCGGTGCTGAGCCCCTGCTCACTCTTCGTGCCAAGGTCAGCAGCACCTCCTCCAGCCAATTTTTAAAATTATTATTAGTAGGAATAATAATCAAGTGTTGGAAGTGGATTTTCACTCCCACCACGGCAATGCGGAGAGAGGTGGGGATGGACACCCCTGGTATTAAAAATGGAAATGGGAAGAGCATCCCTGTCCCCCCAGGAGCCTTTTCCCGGCTCTCCCGGGGACAGGAGCGTGTTGGGGACATTCCTTGGCCTCTCCTGGAATTGATGTGACACTCTGGAATTGCCGGGAAGGGACGGGACAGGGAAAACCCGGTCGGGAGCGGAGCGGGATGCGGGCCCTGGGCGATTCTCCCGATGGAAGTTTGGGGGTTGCCGTGGCAACGGGAGAGCCGGGAGAATCCTCGGATTTCCTTTTTTCCAGGGGAAGAAAGTTTTGTGCTGGATGGAGCGGCGCGGTGGGATCAGAGCCCTGGGATGCGGTGGGATCAGAACCGTGAGATGGTCTGGGAATGTAGGAACACCCCCATGGGATGGACTGGGAATGCGGGAACAGAGCCCTGGGATGAACTGGGAATGCAGGAACAGCCCCGTGGGATGCGGTGGGATCAGTTCCGTGGGATGCACTGGGAATTCGGTGGGGTCAGAGCCCTGGGATGAGCTGAGAATGCAGAAGCAGACCCGTGGGATGCGCTGGGAATTCGGGATCAGCCCCGTGGGATGCGCTGGGAATTCGGGATCAGCCCCATGGGATGCGCTGGGAATTCGGGATCAGCCCCGTGGGATGCGCTGGGAATTTGGGATCAGCCCCATGGGATGCGCTGGGATCAGTCCCGTGGGATGCGCTGGAAATTCGGGATCAGCCCCGTGGGATGCGCTGGAAATTCGGGATCAGCCCCGTGGGATGCGCTGGGAATTTGGGATCAGCCCCGTGGGATGCGCTGGGAATTCGGGATCAGCCC
The DNA here is from genome assembly GCF_903797595.1 of Erithacus rubecula. NCBI lineage: Eukaryota > Metazoa > Chordata > Aves > Passeriformes > Muscicapidae > Erithacus > Erithacus rubecula. Next base: position 4,199,528 of record NC_136678.1, read on the forward strand.
CATGGGATGCGCTGGAAATTCAGAATCAGCCCCGTGGGATGCGCTGGAAATTCGGGATCAGCCCCATGGGATGCGCTGGAAATTCAGAATCAGCCCCGTGGGATGCGCTGGAAATTCGGGATCAGCCCCGTGGGATGCGCTGGGATCAGTCCCGTGGGATGCGCTGGAAATTCGGGATCAGCCCCGTGGGATGCGCTGGGATCAGAGCCCTGGAATGCACTGGGAATGCAGAAACAGCCCCGTGGGAAGCTCAGCCTCTGCTGCTGCCGCTCCCACGCGTGTTCAGGGACACAAAACCACCCAAACACCGGGAAAATTCCAACCCAAACCCATCCCGAGCAGCTCCGTTCCTGAAGATATTTCCCTCTCGCTGGCTCTGCCCAGGATTCCCAGCCGGGCACGTCCGTGCTCCACGTGGCCACCGTGTCCCCCTGTGCCACCCCGCCCTTCCCCGCTGAATTATTGAAATCTTGAGCGTCAGCCACAAATATTTAATCCCTGCTTCATCAAAAATTTACCCTGGTTGGAGCTGCTGGTGACAGAGATGTGTGACAGGGCTGGGCAGGGCCGGCGGGGGGGGACAGCCAGGACAGAGGGAATAAAAGATCGGGAATTTGGGATGTCCTGGGGATGGGACCCTCCTTGCTGAGCACACAGGGTCAAAGGGCACCCGAGTGTGGCAGTGCCACCAAGTGCTGCTCAGGGTCCCCAGCTGCTCTGTCCCCTCACCCCGGGGAGGGCACAGCCACCCCACTGAATTCCCAATCCCATATTCCGGCCCCAAAGCCATCCCATGGCCCTGCAGGACCTGTTGGTGGCCGGGCTGGGTGTGACCCCAAAACCAGCCTGTTTCAAAAACTGCCTGTGCCTTCTGTTACCCCAAAACCAGCCCGTCCTCACTACCACCCAAAAATCCGGCCTGTCCCCATTGTCACTCCAAATATGGCCTGTGCCCACTGTCACTCAAATCTAGTCTGTCGCCAGTGCCATCCCAAAAACAGCCTGTCCCCTCTGTTATCCCAAAAATCTGCCTGTCCTGTCACCCCAAATCCCCTGTCCCCACTGCCACCCCAAACCCAGGGCTGGGGATGGTCTCCAGGACAGCCCGCCGGGCGGGCGGAGGGGACAGCGCGGTGACCCGAGGCCAGCACAGCGAGGGCAGCGGTGGCAGCAGCCGATAAAAGCCACAACCCTGCCCTAATTAGCGGGGTTTGTGTGAGGAGGTGTCACCCCCCAGGATAAGGGAGAAGCTGCTGGGAGCGGGGGAATCCCGGCTGGGGGTTGAGGTGGCACCCGGGACCCGCGGTGACAAAGCCACCTCCTGCTTGGGAGTCCCCAGGCAGCGCTGCCCTTCTCTGGGGGGCGCAGACTGTTAATTATCGCTAATTAACCCTCATCTGCATTCAGGGCTGTCCCCAGCCCGTCCTTCCCTCGTTGGGGTGGGCACCGGAGGTGAATTCATGGGCTGGGTTTGGGCACATCCCAAAATCCGGGATTTGCCGGGATCTCTCCCCGCCCGGCCCGAGGTGAGAGCCGGGCTGGAAAGGAGCCGGGAGAGCGGCACCTCGGCCAGCAGGTTCGCTCCCCTTATGGAAAGGCATTTGGGATGTGTTTATTCCTGTCGGAGCCCTTGGCCCGTGGCGGGGAGCGGGATTAATCCGGGAAGAGCCGGCGCCTCCTGCCAAATTCCCCCGGGAGGCACAAGGGGCTGGATTTGGGGGGCTCCGGGAGGCGGGGGGGAGCCGGGGGGGCCCGTTGGAGGAGGGGGATGATGGGTGGGTGTTCCTCCTCCTCTCAGGGATCCCAGGAGAAGAAAACACAGGAGGGAATTAAAGCAAAGAGAAATCCCCGCAATCACTTTGGGCACTAAAGCGGAGTTTTGGGACAGATTCTGTCCCAGCCTGGCTGCTCTTCAATCAGGGCACGGTCACAGCCGGGCTGGGCGAGCTCCGGAGCTCCAGGGAGGCAGGAATTGGGAGAGGATGTCCTTAAAGCCGCATTCCCAGCGGGATCTCCTGGGGGGACACACGAGTGACACCCGAGCGGGGCACGGAGCGCCACTGGAAACCTGTCCCTGTCCCGGGGACACCGCTGGTGGCAAGGCAGGCTCATGTCGCGATAGCCCCGGGGCTGGCGGTGGCGTCGGGCTGAGTCCGTTAATTATCCCAACGCATGATTATCATTGATGGTGAATACACTGGCAATTATCACATTCACAATTATCGCCGTGGGTACGTGACAATGACAGCCACCAGCGGTTCACGGGGACATTGGCACCGTCCTGGTGGCCCTGGCACCCTGGGCATCCAGCGCTGCCCTCTCCTGCCAGCTGTGCCCAGCTGTGCCCATTATCCATGGATTTCCTGGCGTTTATCCCAAAGGGATTCACACCCACAGAAATAAGGGGTTTTTAGGGCATTTCTCCCTCTCCCGGGTTATCCTCACCCTCCTCAGGCGGGCAGGAACCACGGAAATCCCTCCTTGGGATCAGCCCCGAGAATTCAGGGGCGGCCTGCAAACCTCACCTGCCCCAGGGAATTTTCTGACCACACCAGCCCGGCTGGAAAAATCCCAATATTGCTGGGAAAACGCAATTTTGTGAGGACAGCGCAGAAATCCGTGCCCTCCAGGATCGGGGCGCTGTCACAGAGCCCATCCCTGGAGCCGCACCAGTCCCCGGGAGAACTGGGACCAGTTGGCCGAGCCCAGAGTGAGTCACGGCGGCCCAGCCGCCATCCAGCCATAAACATTCCGGCTTAGGAGCCGCGTCCCAGTTTTTCCCGTGCTGTTTGCATTGATCTGCCTCCCAGGCTCTGCTTTGCTCCAGTTTTTAATGTAATTTCACCAGCCATTAGCCCAGAACGCAGCTCTGCCCCTCCCTCACTTCGCAGTGTTTTTTTTTTTTTTTTCCCTCTAATTTTTCCACTAACTTTTTTCCTACATTTCCCCCCCACTAAATATCTCTATTTGAGATTGCCTTGGTTTTTTGGGACCTCAGCAAGACCTGACAATACGGCGGGAGCCCAGTCTGCCCAAAACAGCCCAATTATGGCCAAACTGCTGCCAAAAAAAGCCCCGAGAGCCTCCCTGACCTTCTGGAAACTGTTCCAAACCCCCGGGAATGACCCTGCACTTCACCCAGATGATTTCACCGGTGATTTCCTGGGGGGTCTGGGTGTATGTGGAGGGTTATTTTTATTTTTATTTTTTTTCCACGCTGAGGGAAAATGAAAATGCTGAGGCACAGAAAGACTCTCACTTCCCTAAATCCTAATTATAGCACGCAGCGCTCTCGGGCTCAGCGGGTGCCCCGAGCCTCGTGCAGGCTGCGGGGGTGGGAAACTGAGGCACAGGGGCGCTGAGATGGATTTAAGGAGGTTTGGGAAAGTGTTGAGCACCTCTTGAGTCTGCTCGGAGGGTGATGGGGAATAAATATTCCCTGTCCTTCCCCCGAGCGGATTTCTTAGGTTTGCACAGCACACAGGGCACCAAAAAAAAAAAAAAAAAAAAAAAAAAAAAAAAAAAAAAATCGTGGAGAAAATGGGGAAAACGGGATCGTGCTGCCCCAAAGGCTCCTGGAGAGGAATCAGAGCCGCCCGTTCCAATTCCAGCCGCGGCTCCCTGGAGGCTCGGAGCGGGCAGGCGGGGACACGGGGCGAGCGGGGACACCGGAGCCGTGTCACGCCAAGCGCCACCCCTGGGGCCGCCAGCGCCCCGAGCAGCGGCTCCGCAGCAGCGCCAGAGCCGCGAAAAAAATGCCCAAAATCCCGCTTGTCCCAAAGCCAAGTTTCCGCTGGAAGCCACCAGCTGTCCCCCGGCCAGGTACAGCGACTTGGCCGCGGGTTTGGACGCTCCCCTCGTTAGTTACAAGCTGATTAATTACCCTGCTGCCTCCTCTCCCAAACAGATCTGCGTATCCAGGCGCTAATGAACAAGTCCAGCTATTAATTGCAGGGGTGAGTCCACTCCTAATTAGGAGCAGATTTGGGGAATGAGCGCTGGGAGAGCTGCCGGTGCCTCTGCGCCAGGATTCCAACCTGGGGGGTTTTTAGTGACTAATTGAGGAGTTGATTAAGCCGGAGCGGAGCTGGAGATGTGGCCGAGGGGTTCGTGTCAACATCTGGCTGGGAATTGGGATGGATCCAGCCGGGATCCAGCCCTGATCCGGGATCCAGCCGGGATCCAGCCCTGCTGGGAGAGCTTGTGCAGCCGGGACAGGAGGTGTGAAGCTGTGTGGAGTTGCGGGGTGCCCAGTTCTTCTGGGGAGCTCCAGCGAGGCTTTCCATGAGCAGGAAGCTTTTCACAGCTGCTTCCAAATTCCCAAAATACGCTTCCATATCTGAGATTTCCACGGCGCTATCAGAGTGTCACCTGGAGGGGGGACAGCGCTGAACCTTTTGGATGTTTGGGTGCTCCAGGCTGGGCTCTGCCTGTCCCCTTGGGCAGCAGCTTTGTCTCTGCTGCTCCTGGCTGTCCCTGACAAATCCCAAAGAACTGACAAATCCCAAAGAAAAGGGGGGTGCTGTTCCTGGATCTTCCTGACAAATCCCCAATAAAGGGGGGATGCTGTTCCTGACAAATCCCAAATAAAAGGGGGATGCCGTATCCATGTCCCCTCCCTGTCCCCTCCCCGTCCTGGCCAGGCTGGGCCCAGCCCCGTGTCACGCTGGGCTCTGTTTAGGGCTGTTCCCCCTTTGCTGGGGATTCCCAATGGAGCTGGGAACGGGAATTTCCTGCTTTTCCCTGTGGATCTCCCCTGCTCGGAGCAGCCCCGCGCTGTACCGGTGCCAGAGGTGATGATGGGTCAGTCAGGGCTGGGGGAGCAGCTGGAAATTTAAAAAAAAAACAACACCCGAACACCGTGGAGAGGAAAGGGCCAGAGAGCGGCTGAGTTTCCATCAGCGCTGGGACACTGGAAAATCTGAGTGGGGAGCGGGAGGGAAGGAGCGAACTTCTGCTTCCTGAGAGAGAGGGAGGGAGGAGGGAGCGGCTCCGGGAGGGCTGAGAGCGCTGCCCCCCTCGGGCTCTGCCCCAGCCTCCCCTTCCCTCCAAAAACACCAAAAACGCAGCAGGAAGGAGAATCCGGCTCCGCTGGACACGGGGGGGCAAAAACAGCTGATGTGTCCGTGGGATGGACATTGGTGTGTCCGTGGGATGGACATTAGTGTGTCCACAGGATGGACATTGGTGTGCCCTCGGGATGGACATTGGTGTGTCTGTGGGATGGACATTAGTGTGTCCACGGGATGGACATTGGTGTGCCCTCGGGATGGACATTGGTGTGTCTGTGGGATGGACATTGGTGTGTCCACGGGATGGACATTGGTGTGTCCGAATGGACATTGGTGTGTCCGTGGGATGGACATTGGTGTGTCCGAATGGACATTGGTGTGTCCATGGGATGGACATTGGTGTGTCCGTGGGATGGACATTGGTGTGTCCATGGGATGGACATTGGTGTGTCCACAGATGGACACTGATGGACTCAGGTTTGGCTCTGGGACACACCTGGACAGGGGTTTGGATTGGGGACACACCTGGACTCAGGTTTGCATCCCTCCCTCCAACACCCACCCTGGATCCCCACCCCCTCAGGACCCCAATCCTGCCTCCCCTCACCCCCTGGGCTGCCCCCTCCCCTTCTCGGCCTTTGGGGACGGATCCTCCCTCCCCTCCTGCCCTTCCTTGGTTGGTTTGTTTCTTGTTTTTTGGTTTTTGTTTTTTTTTCCCGGAACTCAGCTCGTCCATCGCCATCCTTTACGGATGAGATGTGTCATTCCTGACCCGGGTTCACCGCCCGCTGCCAGCGCAGCCCGTGGCCCTCATTAGTTTAATTGCTGCTGGGGAGGCCGAGCCGTGCCAAACGCGGGGCTCCCGGTGCTTCATCACCGCTGGCACGGGGAAAAAAAATAAAAATAAAAATAAATAAAAGAGAGAAAAGAGCTCGGTGTCACCGGAATGAAGGGCAGGTTCGCACGTCAGAGCCGGGAGCTGGATCGGCTGTCTCAGCACTCAGCGGGGACAGGAGCTGCTGGCGTCACCGCTGATGTGCGACACAGGCAGCGAAGGAGGGAGGGAGGGAGGGAGGGACAGCGGTGCCAGAGCCGCAGCGCCGACCCTCCGCCCATCCCGGCGCTTCCTGCAGCTCCACGTGCCCCCCAAATCCCAGATTCAGCCAGGCTGGAGGATCCCCCCGAGCTGTGTCCGGTCCCCACGTTGTCACCCTGAGTGTCACGTCCCGGCCTTTCTCTGACACCTCCGGGGATGGGGATTCCAGAGCTCCCTGTGCAGGAAAAATTCTGCGGGGAAAATCCTACAGGGAAAATCTTGCAGGGAAAATCCTACAGAGAAAAATCCTGCAGGAAAAATCCTGCAGGAAAAATCCTGCGGGAGAAATCCTGCAGGGAGAAATCCTACAGGGAAAATCCTAAAGGGAAAATCCTACAGGGAAAATCCTACAGAGAAAAATCCTGCAGGAAAAGTCCTGCAGGGAAAATCCTGCAGGGAAAATCCTGCAGGGAGAAATCCTGAGGAAAAATCCTGCAGGAAAAATCCTGCAGGAAAAATCCTGCAGGGAAAATCCTGCAGGGAGAAATCCTACAGGGAAAATCCTAAAGGGAAAATCCTACAGGGAAAATCCTACAGAGAAAAATCCTGCAGGAAAAATCCTGCAGGGAAAATCCTGCAGGGAAAATCCTGCAGGGAGAAATCCTGCAGGAAAAATCCTACAGGGGAAATCCTACAGAGAAAAATCCTACAGGGAAAATCCTGCAGGGAAAATCCTGCAGGGAGAAATCCTACAGGGAAAATCCTGCCCTCAGCTTGGTTGGGGGGGGGGGGTGACAGTGGCTGTGTCCCAAATCTCCAGCTCTGCCAGGTGTCCCCTGCCCTGGCTGCTTCCCAGTGAATTCCCATCTCTTTATTCCCATCCCTTTATTCCATCCCTTTATTCCATCCCTTTTCCCAGCTCTCCTTCCCTCCTGCTGCCCTGAGCTCTCTCTCCTCTCCCTCTCTCCCTCTTGTGACTCATTTCTCTCTCACCAGGAGAAATTCTCAGATTTTTAAAGAAACCCTGGGAGGGTTTTGTACCTGCAGAGGAACCATGGAGCTTTTCCAGGCTGGATATGGGAATGGGAGGAGGGATGGAGGGATGGATGGATGGATGGATGGATGGATGGATGGATGGATGGATGGATGGATGGATGATGGATGGATGGATGGATGGATGGATGGATGGATGGATGGATGGATGGATGGATGGATGGATGGATGGATGGATGGAGGGATGGATGATGGATGGATGATGGATGGATGATGGATGGATGGATGATGGATGGATGGATGGATGGATGGATGGATGGATGGATGGATGGATGGATTGGATGATGGATGGATGATGGATGGATGGATGATGGATGGATGATGGATGGATGGATGGATGATGGATGGATGATGGATGGATTGATGATGGATGGATGATGGATGGATTGATGATGGATGATGGATGATGGATGGATGGATGGATGGATGGATGGATGGATGGATGGATGGATGGATGATGGATGGATGGATGGATGGATGGATGGATGGATGGATGGATGGATGATGGATGATGGATGGATGGATGGATGGATGGATGGATGGATGGAGGATGGATGATGGATGGATGGATGGATGGATGGATGGATGGATGGGATGGATGATGGATGGATGGATGGATGGATGATGGATGAATGGATGGATGGATGGATGGATGGATGATGGATGGATGGAGGGATGGATGGATGGATGGATGATGGATGGATGGATGGATGATGGATGGATGGATGATGGATGGATGGATGGATGATGGATGGATGATGGATGGATGGATGATGGATGGATGGATGGATGATGGATGGATGGATGGATGGATGATGGATGGATGGATGGATGGATGGATGGATGGATGGATGGATGGATGGATGATGGATGATGAACGGATGATGGATCCATTGATGGATCCATGGATGGGATGCAGGAGCCCCCAGCACTGGCAGGTTTGGAGCAATGGGATCCCCCTGGTGCAGGGTTGCTGTCCCTGTGCTCAGCCTGCCTGGAGCAGGGATGGGATGTTCCAGCCCCTGCAAAGCCCCTGGGAAGCACCAACCAAGCACTGGGAGGGACAGGAAAACATCCCAGCCCCAGAAGGATCCGTGGAGGTTCTGAGGAGCCCCAGCCTCCCCTGCTCCAGGCATGGAGCTCCACAAACCTGCCCCATCCATGGAAGTGTCCCACTTGGACAGTGAGAGGTGTCCCTGTCCCAGGGATGAGCTTTAAGGTCAATTCCCACCCAAACCATTCCAGGATCCCACAAAACACCCCTGGCTTGGCTCCCCTGCCTGCCAGGCACACGGGGGTTGCTGTCCCCACCCCAGGTGACAATTCCTGGAGCTCATTCCCTGCTCCCCTCCCAGCAGGAGGTGAGGGCGAGCTGCCAGCTGGGCCCCTCTGGAACCACAATTTTGGGAATTCCAGGCCTTGGATCCAGGATTCTCCCACTCCCCAGGACCCACCCTCCTTGCACGTGAATTTCTGAGGTTCCTGAGCCACCCTAAAAATCCCAAATCACCCCCTCCCGCCTCAGCCTCCCTTCCCCAGCCCTTACCCACCAGCTTTTCCCGGTCAATATTTGCACTCTGCGTTTCCCAAGGAATTCTTGGTGCCTCCTCCAGGCCGGGCAGGCTGCCAGGGGGAGGGAGGGCATCACCATCTGCACCTCCCTGAGCAAACTCCAAACTTCCCCCGGCCCCTCGGGAGCCCGTGGGTGCGGCCACGTGCTGCTGGAGGAAAGTTTCTCCTCCGTTTTTGTGATTAATTCCTTCCTCCCACCACAGCCACCCGCGATCCCATCTATATCCATGGCTCCCCACTCCTCCTCGGCTGTAAAATATTTATAAATCCCTACATTAGGGCCATTTTTGCATTTTTTTTCCTGCTTTCCCTTCTCCTCTGTTTCCACCCGGGCTCCCCAGCTCTGCCGAGCTCCAGGAACGGCTTCATTTCCATAAATCTCGGGGAAGCTGTGAGGAATAATTTCAGTTTTTGCTCGGGGAATGCGCTGCTTTTTTTAATTGCACTCATCTGCAGCTCCTTGGCGATGCATTATTGATGGTTATTATTCCAATAAAGGAGCCGTTCCTGGTTTGTTTTCCCAGGGATGTGCTCAGAAATGCGTCTGGTTTTCCCAATTCCTTCTTTTCTCCCGTTATGGGAAGAGGTCACCTTTGCATCCAAGATTTTTCCACTCATTTCACCCCCTTTTTTTAGTATTTCACCCCCTTTTTTAGTATTTCACCCATTTTATTTTGCTTTTTTGGTATTTCACCCCTTTTTGGGGCATTTCACTTTTTTTTTAGTGTTTTACTCTTTTATGGGTATTTTCACACCTCTTTTGGGCATTTCACCCCATTTTTTTTTTGTATTTCACCTATTTTTAGCGCATTTCACCCATTTGGGGGGGGGGGGGGTATTTCACACCTCTGTGGGTATTTCACCCCCTTTTTGAGTATTTCACCCCTTTTTTGAGTATTTCACTCCATTTTTGAGTATTTCACCTTTTTTTGGTATCTCACCCATTATTTCGAGTATTTCATCCATTTTTGTGGCATTTCACCCCTTTTTTTGGGGTATTTTATTCCTCTTTTGGGTTTTTCATCCTTTTTTGGGTATTTCATTCCTCTTTTGGGTGTCCCCACAGCTTTTCCCTGTGGCACCAACCCCGGTGCTGTCCCTTATCCTCACCCAGAGTCCCCCAAACACCTGAAGGTGGGGTGAGGGGGGAAATGGACTTTTCTGGAAACAGGAATGTTGAGGATCCTGGAGAACGGGAATTTATGGAGGTTCGGGGTGATTTTTATGGGACTCCACATCCCCATAGCTTTTCACCGCTTGATTTGGCCTCAAAATTTTGGATTTTTTGAGGAGCAAAAAAATAAAAATCTTGCGATTTGCACCTCTGTCAGAGCTACTCCCCATCCCCACACTTGGTAAAGGTGACAAAAATCCTGTTGGGGGTGGTTTGGGGCGATCCTTGTTCTTGATGTCGCATCAGGGATTTCACCCGCTGCGGATCCAGGTGGCACCTCCAGCTCTTCCCAGCAGTTTTTCCCCGCATCCCTGGAGGGAAGGGAGGGCTCCAAGCAGAACTCGGGAGCTCCCCCGCCTCCCCAGCTCGGGGCTGACAGCTCGGCAGTGACGGGCACAGCGTTTTTCCCTCCCTGTCACTTCGCTCCCCTCCCTTTCAGCACCGCCACCGCGCTGTCACCGCCGGCAGCGGGGACTTTCCTCGGGCCCACCAGGGTCCCCGAGCTGTTACCGCGCCGCAAACACCGAGCACGAGGTTCCTCCTCGATGTGAGGAACGAAACGAGGTCGGGACTGCAGGGGAAAATGTTCATTTCGGGACGGAGAAGGGGTTTCCCCCTGGAGTTGATTCCCTGGGAGGGGAATGGGGGGATCCTGTGGATCTCTCTGCTGCTGGTGGGGGGATCCATGAAATTCCATCCCGGAATTCCCCCTCATCCCGTCCAGGGATGCTCGGGAAGGAGCAGCTTTGAGCTGTCACAAATTTTTGGGGGGAGGTTTAATAACAGGCCCTAAAGATTCAAATCCGTGCTTCCAACCGGGAATTGGGATGGGAAAAGCTCCCAGGCACTTCGGTGATGAGTTCTGTAGGTGAGCAAACAATTCCGCCTCCTAATTACGGCCATAAAGCAAAAATCCCCCCCAAGTCCCCAAATTCCTCCTCTGGCGTTTTCGCTTCTCCCGCCAAACCCCTTTTCCCCGATGAAGGAGCTGCTTAATTAGGAATTAACGGGGCTGTCGGAGTAATTGGGAGTAGGAATGGGCTAGCAGAGGTTCATTAGAGCGGTGATGGGTAATTAGCAGTTCTGTGGCTGCTGGGATTTTTTTTGGGGGGGGGGGTCTCCAAAGGCCTTGGAGTGAAGGGAAAGCAGAGCAGGATGCGATGAGATCTTTTCCATCCCAAATTCCAGACGGGAATTCCAGCCTTGAACAGGCACCTCCGGGATGAGCAGGGAGAGGGGAAAGAGGGAGAAAAAGTAGGGAAAAAAAAATCCCTTTTTCCAGCAGCTGCGGTGCCCCCAGGACCCCCCGGAATTGCCGGCAGAGCCTCTCCGGGGTTTATTCATCCCGAGTCACATCCCTGGCGCTCGCTCTCCCTATATTTAGCCCTTGAATGGAGAGAGATTTTACAGACGCCTGACTCTGCCTTGTGCTCAAAAGTCACTCAGTGTTTCCATGAGAAACACGGCGGCTCCAATCCGTGACAAAAAAAAAAAAAAAACAACCCAAAAAAAAACCTTCCCCGAGTATTCCAGCGGCGCTGGATTTACCCCCTCCACCCCCTCCGGGGATGAGATCAGGATCTGGCCCCGGGTTTTGATGGGTTTGTAACTTGGCTGATACAACTCGGCTGATTTAATTCATTTTTCGGGCGAAAAAACTCCACCTACAAGTTCCCAGCCTGGGAGGCATTAAAGGCAAATTAATCCAAATATTAGAGGCTGGGTTTAAAGGGAAATCATGAGGGAAGTCAGATTTTATTTTTTTTTTTTTTAAAGGATGAGCTTGGTGGAGATGTTTTCTATTTTGGGGTTATTTATTTTACCTTGGTGCTGCTCGAGGCCTGGCACTGCCCAGGCTGGGCACTGCTCTTCTTCTCTGCCAGAAAATCATTGGGACAAGAAAAGGATGGCAAAAATTTGGATTACAGTGGAGATTTCCATTGGGATTTAGCCTCTGATGGATAATTGGGGTGCTGCAGGGTGATTTTCCAGGGATTGGGGAAGGAGAGGCCTTTGGGATGAAGTGGATCCAGAGGAGCCTGCAACAGGAACTGGGAGCAAGGAACAAGAAAATCCCTCCAGGAATTCCTCCAGGAATCCTTCCCACACCCAGGAGAGAGCTCCTGCCTGGATCCCAGCTGGGAATGGGGATTTGATCCCTGCATCCACAGCCAGGGCCATGGAAAAAAGGGAATTAATAATCCAGCAGTGATTGGAGGAGGAGGAGGAGGACAAAGGCACAGCCCTGCAGGAACTCCTGGTGGGATCCAGAATCTCCCCCAGGGCTCCTGACAAGAGCAAATCCAGCCTGTCCCCAAAACCACCCCAAATCCAGCCTGTCCCCATTGTCACCCCAAATCCAGCCTGTCCCCATTGTCACCCCAAATCCAGCCTGTCCCCAAAACCACCCCAAATCCAGCTTGTCCCGTTTGTCACCCCAAAAATCAAACTGTCCCCATTGTCACCTCAAGAATCAGCCTGCCCCCATTGTCACCCCAAATCCAGCCTGTCCCCATTGTCACCCAAAATCAGTGGGTGTCCCCATTGCCACCACAAAAACCAGCCTCTCCCCACAGACATCCCAAATCCAGCCTGTCCCCATTGTCACCCCAAAAATCAGTTTGTCCTCATTGTCACCCCAAAAATCAATTTGTCCCCACTGTGACCCCAACCAGCCTGTCCCCACTGCCACCCCCGTGCTGTGCCACCCGGAGCTGCCCCAGCCATGTCCCCTCCGGGCTGGGGGGGTGGGACACGAGCGGTGTCCTTCCCCTTCCTGCTCCGGGGACATCCCTGTCACCACCCCGGCGGTGGCCAAGCCACCAGGAGGAGCAGGTGGCCCGTGCCTGAAGGGCAGGGAAGCAGACACACACACAGAGGGTCCCAAAATATTCCATGAAGGAATTTTTCCCAGCTCCATGCTGGCTTGGAGGTGACACTCATCTCTCTCCCGCCAGGATTTTCCTTTTTATTTTATTTTATTTTATTATTATTTTTTTTTTTTTGTCACCGTGCAGGAATCACATTTCCCACCCGGATTTTGACAGCTGCAAAAATCGCTTTTCTCTTTTTTTCAACCCAAACCCAGGAATGGGAGGCTGTGAATTTCTGAGCTGCCCTGCTCACACACGAGGCAGGGAGGCTGATTTCCTTCCAGGAGCCCGAATCCAGATGGTCAGAGTCGCTTTCCAAGCTCCCAGAACCTGTTGGAAAAGGCCATTATGTCTCAATAGCAGTTTTGCATCCCGGCCCGTTGCAATCAGCTCCTCCAACACCTCTTCCCAAATCTGCTCTAGGCTTGTGGAGAACCAGCCTGGTCAGGGTTGGCTGATTTTGGTGATGGAATAAAATCTCTGGGTTTATTCCCATTTTTTTTGTGTCAGGCAAGCGTGGAGCTGTTCAATATAAAAGGCTTGAGGTTGTTTTTTGACACTCAACGTTTGTCTTTGTCATGAGAATCCCTGAAATGTTTTATTTTTGAGGAATAAGGCTGTGAACTCGCCAGGAAGATGCTGAGGAGGAATTCCCAGCCCAGGGCATTTTCCTCCTCTCAAAGCAAAGCTCAGGCTCAGGTCGTGCTCCAAAGGATGCAGAGATGGAATTAAACCCAACACGGATTTAATTGCTACTCAAACTCCATTCCCTGCTCCAAAACAACCCCTGGGACAGCCCGCCTGAGCTGAGGGAGGGATTTTGCTGGAAAACGGAGAGAAGGAATTCCCAGAGTTGGGCTCGGTATCCTGGGAGGCTCAGGAATGTGGAATTCCGGAGGTGCAGGCCCTCAAGGGGGGAAAAAAATAAGCGCTAATGAGGGGCCGTGCCCAGCACGGTGTTACTGGTTTAACTGGAACCGCGGGGAGCCCAAACTGGGCCCCCGGGAGGGGATTTAAGGCGCCCCCTCCCAGCCCCTGCCCCGAGGCCAAAGCGTTTCCGTGCTCTGGGGAGGATTCATCAGGAATTTTATCCGGGTTCCTTTTAAAAAAAGGGGTGAGGGCGGGATTTGGAGGGGGGGGTTGGACCCTCGTGGATCTCAGGGTGGGTCAGACCCGGGGGATCAACCCCAAAACCCACAAAGAGCCCCAATTTTGTCACCAAGTTCCTTCCTTCCCACACCCGGACTGGGGAGGGTTTGGGCATGAGGGTGTCCCCGCTTTTTGGGGTGCCCCCGCTTTTTGGGGTGCCCACACTGTCCCGGGCATGTCCCCACACTTTTTGGGGGTGCACGCCCCACTCTACCCTGGGGTGGGGTCTCCACATGGCCCATTGGGGTCCCCACACTGCCTGAGGCTGCCCATGGGGGGGTCCCCCACATTATTTGGGGTCGCAGCCCCCCACTCTGCCCGTGGGGTCCTCCCGCTGTTTGGGGTGCACACATTCTCTTGTCCTGGGGGGGTCCCCAAACTTTCTGGGGTGCAGCTGCCGCCCTGTCCAGTGTGTCCCCATATTGCCCGGGGGGGTCCCCACCGTTTGTGGGGGTCCCCACCCTGCCTGGGGTCCCCCCACATTGCCCGGGGGTGTCCCCTCATTGCCCGGGGGGGTCCCCAAACTTTCTGGGGGTGCACCCGCTACCATGTTCAGTGTGTCCTCACATTGTTCGGGGGTGTCTCCACCTTTTCTGGGGGTCCCCAAATTGCCCGGGAGTGTCCCCAACCTTTCTGGGGGTCCCCACATTGCCCGGAGGGGGTGTCCCCAACCTTTCTGGGGGTGCATCCGCCGCCCTGTCCAGCGTGTCCCCACCTTTTCTGGGGGTCCCCACCTTGCCTGGGGGATCCCCACATTATCCAGAGGTCTCCCCACCCTTTCCAGCCGTGCACCCCCAATCTGCCCAAGGGCTCCCCGCCCTGTTTGGGGTCCCTCACGCCGCTGTCCCCCCCTCACCGCCCCCTTCACCCCGCTCCTCTCGCCGTCCCCCTTAAGCCGCCGTCGGGGCGTGCAGCCACCTTAAGGGAGCCCCTCCCCCGGCGGGCTGGGACGAGCCCTCCCCCTCCCTGCCCGCCGTCCCCTCCCTCGCCGGCCCGGCCCCGCACGGCCCCGCACGGCACGGGGGTTGCCATGACAAGCATTTTCTCCCGTTAGCCGCGGGACCGCTGCCCCTCCATCCCATGGCCAGTCGCGGGGGCTCCGCCGCCAGCCGGGCGCCGTGGGACCGGAGCCGGTGAGCGCTCGGCAGCGGGGAACGGGGGTCCCGCGGGGGGTTCAAGCACACGGGAGTGGCGTGGGGAGGGGTCGCGGAGGGGGGTTTTTGTAGGGTGGGTGGGTGGGAGCATCGCTGCTGTCGCTCTGCCGGGGTGGGTGGGGGGATTTCACCCGCCCCGCTCCGTCCCAGTGCAGCAGGTGGGATGGGGGGGTTGCTGTGGGGTCCCAAATAACGGGGGGGCTCAGTGTGGGACCCCAGCCTCACGTGGGAGAGGGTGCGGTGATGGGGTGACCGCTCTGGGGCGTGCAGCCCCCCAAACATCTTGTGGGGGGCAGCTCCGGCAGCCCCCCGGGATTTGGGGTGGGGAGGACGCTCCGCTCGGATCCTACAACTTGTTGCCCGCCCTTGAAGCGGCGGGGAGGGGATGGAGGGGCGCGGGGTTCGGGGTTCCCGGTCGCGCGTGTTGCTGGATTTTTTGGGAGGCAGCGAGTTGTGGCATTGCGGGGAGGAGGAGGATGAGGATGATGGAGGAAGGAAGAGGCGGGGGAAGGGGAGGGGGGCTTGCGGCAGCCCAAGGACAGAGCGGGGAAGGTGCTGCGTGGGTGTTTTTGGGGTGTTTTTTCCCCACCCGTGGGGCAGCAATGGGGGGGGCTGCAGCCTGCCTGTTGTGGGGTGACTCGGGTGGGGAGGGGGATGCGGTGGGGAGGTGCGTGGGGGGGTTGCCCACGCCACGGCTGGGCACGTCCCCCTGCTGCCTGCACCAATCCAGCTGGGCAGAGGAGCCACGGCAGAGAAAACAGGAGTGGGGAGGCGGAAAATAAATGAAAAAATAAATCAGGGAAATCTATTGGAAGCCCGGCCAGGCTCTGGCCTCGTCCTCCTCCTCCTGCCTCTGCCCCCAGCGCTCTCCCTGCTCGCCAGCCCCGGCTCCGGAGCCTCTCAGCATCCCTGGCCTGGCTCGGTGGGTCCGAGCCCCCCGTGGGCTGCGGGGGCGGGGGGGGCTGGGTGGTCCCTCCCCGCCTCGCCAGAGGCGAGTGGAGATGTTGGGAGGGGAGGAGGGACAATAGGTTATTGTGCTCTTATCTCTGGAGACCTGGGCTTGGGTGGGGGTTTGCATTGCGAAGCTCAAACCAGTGCAGCCAGTTTCTGCCCGTGGCCGTGGAGCGGGAGCCCAGGACGTGGGTGGACGGGCAGGAGGCGAGGGCAGCGAGCTGGGGTGGAGGTGAGTGCTCGGAACTCGCCACGGGGCACCCAGAGCCGCCCTGGGGCCGGGGGACCCCGAGCTGAGCCCCCCTCACCCCAAACCCCCCCGGGCTGCACCGCCCCGCCTGCCTCCAGACTCTGCCCTCAATCTTTCGCTTCTCTGAGCACCGAAACGCACCTGAATTATTAAATCATGAGCGAGAGAGGCTGACGCCCCCGCGCTCCGCCAGCCCCACCCCGCCGCGCCCCGGGATCCCTCCCCGGTGACCCCCCCCAAACCCCACCCTGCGCTGGCTGGCGGCTCGGGCGGGGGGCTGCAGGTGCCCCTCGCATCTGGGGGTGCCCTCGGTGGTGGGTGGGCTTGGAGGCCTGGCTGTGGCTGCCTCCGGCCGGGCTGGTTGCCTCGTGGCTGGCGGTGGCCGGGGAAGGTGCCGGTGCCGGGGATGGTGCAGGTGGGGCCGGGCAGCGCCCAGGGCAGGAGGGAGGCAGCGCTTCCCCATTCCTGCCCCAGCCCCGCGCATTCCCCGCGGGCTCCGGCCCCGTCCCACCCGGGGTGCGATCCCCGGCTCCTTCCCGGCTGGAGAAGCGCTGGGAAGTGCTGCGAGCGCTGCAGGTAGAGAGCGCTTTGAGAGGGCGCCGGCTGTTGTTGGGTGTTGGTTTTTCTTTTATTTTTTTCCTCTTTTTTTTTTTTTTTTTTTTTTTTTTTCTTTTCCGCCGGCGATGATGATGACGGAGGGAATTCCCTGCGCTGCCGGCTCGCCGCTCGCGTGCCGTGGGTCCGCATCTCCTCCCGGGGGATCTGCCGCTCTCACCGGAGCCTTTCGCCTCCGGGAGCCCCCGGGCAGGGCGGGGGCAGCCCGAGGGTGGCACAGCTCCTCGGGCAGGATGAGTAAGAGCAGGGAGGGACGGCTGCTCCTCTCCACTATTGTTCAGCAGCCGAAAGCGCCGGGGTGGAGCTGAGCACGGAGTTTCCCCTTGTCCGCAAACCCTGCGAGACGAACCCGCTCCTTCCCCGCCTGCCCCTTCCCTGCGCCTTCCCCGCTCCTCTCTCGTGTTGCGCTTTTTGAAAATTATTATTTATTTTTTTTTCCCTTTTCCTGTTTTTCCTCTCTGCTAGGCCACGAGCGGAGTTTTCCCGCAGTGGCCACACTGAGATTTGGGGACACAAATAAATCCCTGCGGTTGGGGGGGGACTCGCAGCCGCCGCCCGTGTTGTGCTGCTGCCGCTCCCCGCGCAGGGCCCGGGGAAGGGCTGGCGGCTCCGGCTTCCTCCTGCCCACGGCTCCTCCCCGCCGGGCACGGCTGCGCTGTGCTGGGAAAAGAGCGGTGTGAGAGCCCGGGGGTCGCTCCGGGATCGGAGAGGGACAGGGAACCCCAAGAGTGTGGCCGTGGAAATGGGTGCGGGTCATTTGGGAAGTGACCGATGGTCAGTGTGACCGTGGCAATGAGAGGCAGGTCCTTAGATGGGAAGTGACCCGTGCTCCATGTGGCCGTGGCCATGGGAAGTGACCAATGCTCGGTGTGACCACAGCAGGGGGATGCAGATGCTCGGATGGGAAGTGACCAGTGCTCAGTGTGACCATGGCAGTGGGAGGTGACCAGTGCTCAGTGTGACCAGTGCTTGGTGTGACCATGGTGATGGGAATTGACCAGTGCTCAGTGTGACCATGGCAGTGGGAGGTGACCAGTGCTCAGTGTGACCAGTGCTTGGTGTGACCGTGGTGATGGGAATTGACCAGTGCTCAGTGTGACCATGGCAATGGATGCAGGTCCTTAGATGGGAGGTGACCAATGCTCGGTGTGACCGATGGTCAGTGTGACCGTGGTGATGGGAGGTGACCAGTGCTCTGTGTGACCATGGCAGTGCTCAGTGTGAACCCCCCGCTGTTCCCATGTCCCCGGATTCGGGGGAGCTGCTGGATCCCTGCAGCATTCCCGGGAAGGAAGGAATGGCTGCTCTGGCACCGGGGGGGATCTGCTGTGATTCACTGGGAGTTTGAACCCATCCCTGTCCCCCTGGTGCTGTTGGGTGGGAGCAGGGATCCCATGGGTGATAATGGGGCTGGAGATGCTCCTGGGGGAAGCAGCTTTGATGGCAGAGCGTGACAGAGCTGTCCCCAACCTCGCTGCTCTCCACCTTGGAGCAGGCAAAGGCGACCAGCTGGGGGACAGGGACAGGCAGGTGACAGGATCCTGCCCAGCCCAGTGGTTTCCCAGTGACACTGGGACAGGAAATGTGTTTTGGGATGTGGGGTCAGCCTTGGGGTCCCTGGGAGCAGTGGGGTGACAGCCACAATCCCTGTCACCCTGTCACCTCCTACCAGCGCCGAGGCCGAGCTAATGAACCTTGTGACTTTGATGTTTTAATTAGTTGCTTGTGGCTTTAATGCACGGGGATAATAGAGTTTCCCTGGACTTATAAACCCTGCCCCTCTGCTGGATCATTAGGAAAAGGGAAAAAAGACACAAGGTAAGCCTGGGTAGGGCCAGGAGGGAAGCTGGAGCCCTGCAGAGCACATGACACCTGCTGGAGTGTCACCCACCCAGCTGGTGACTCTTTTAAACTGCTAATTAAGCACCTTAAATCCTGGGAGAGCTCTGTGTGAGTAACAGCTGAGTTCAGAGTCCTCCTGCGTTTGTGAGCTTCGGGGAGGGGTCTTGGATTTGGACGTGGGAAGCTGATGCACAGCCTGGAATCAGGAATTGGGGTCGTGGGATTCCCTTTTGGGGCTGGCTTGGCTCACTCCAGGGTGACCATTGTGGCCCAGGGACATGGGGACCCTGGTGGTGTCCTCCTGGGATTTCTGGATCATGGCATCAAGTCCTAAATGGGGACTGAAATATGGATCAGGCTGGGGAGGGGACACACAGGTGACACCAGCAGCCCTGTGCCCAAATCCTGCAGCTTTGGGGTGAGGAGAGGGAGGTGGGATGGATGATCCCAGTGAGGGACGGGAGGTGGGATGGATGATCCCAGTGAGGGAGGGGAGGTGGGATGGATGATCCCAGTGAGGGAGGGGAGGTGGGATGGATGATCCCATCTCCCAGTGCCCATGGCACAGCTCCTGGCCTCGGGAATTCCCTCCCTTCCCTGTGCCACCAGGGGCTGGAGGGTTACACCAGTGCCACACTGCAGGGACCAGGCCATACCAGTGCCACACCAGTGCCACACTGCAGGGACTGGGTCACACCAGTGCCACTCCAGTGCCACACCAGAGCCATGCTGCAGGGACTGGGCCACACCAGTGCCACACCAGTGCCACACCAGTGCCATGCTGCAGGGACCAGTGCCACACCAGTGCCACATTCCAGGGACTGTGTGCCACCCCAGTGCCACCCCGCAGGCACAGCCCTGTCCCCTGCCCCCCACACCCCCTGCGTGTCCCCAACCTTGGGGAACCTCCTGCCCAGCCCAGCAGCCGCCAAGGGGAAGCTCGGGCCAAGAAGTGTCAGCGTTTTGTGCTGACGGGGAAAAACTTTTCCTTCGACGCTTCCACGGCAGGGATGAGTCGGCAGCTGGGCTGAGCCGAGCGGGGCGCCGGGGGCGAGGAGCAGCGCCGCTTTCCCACCCGCGGTGTTTTTGGGAGGCTGCGGGAAGGAGCAGCGAGCAGCGTAGGAGTCCCCACCCGGAAGAGTTTGTCCGGCGGGGCCGGGCACGGAGGAATCCGATCCCTCCTTTTCCCAGGCTGCGATCCCGGCGCTGCTCTGCCGGCTGCTCGCTGCCCCCGGCTCCAGGCTCTGCACGGATCCCGCAGCAGCGATTCCCGACGTCTCTCTGTGCGCGGCTCGCAAAGGTCAGCCCTGCCTCGCTGTAAATAATCCCGCTCCTTGTGCCGCTCCAGGGCCGGCTCCAGGCTCAGCCCAGCATCCTCCTCCTCCTCTTCCTCCTCCTCCTGCTGCCAGGCTCGGTGCTGCCAGCCCTGGGGGTGACACGGCGCTGCGGAGCCGGGGGACAGCCCGGGGGGACAGCGGCGTGTCCCGAGCCAAGGGCAAGAAGAGTCGGGATGGCTGCTGCCTTCTCCTGCCTTCTCCAGGCTAAAAATAAGCCGCTGGCCCTCGCCGTGCTGCCCTGCTGGGGCTGGGGGGGCAGGGGGTGAATGTGGGGCAGGGGGTGGATGCGGGCAGGGCTTGTGCGGGGTTGGAAGTGACCTTTGCTCTTTGAGCATCGGGGTCGGCGATCGGATTGTCAGCCCCGGGCTCGGATTTCGGGCAGAAGGTGTCTGATTTTCGGCGCCGTTTCTCGAGATGCTAATTAAGGACCCGGCGGCAGCAGCTGGAGCTTTAGTGTCCCTTCGCCACCCCTCGCTCGGTGCCCTCGGCTTTTCGCTTTTCTCGCCTTTTGTTCCTGCTGGGGGATTCGGGAATGCCGGTGCCTCGCCTCTCCGGGGCTCCACATTCCAGCTCCCAGCCTCCCTTCTCGCCAGCTTCTTAAAAATAACCCCGTGCTGCTGCAGCGCTGCTGGGGCACACCCCAGGATGGGTGGGAAAGCTCCTTTCCCATTCCTGCCATCCCATAGACAGCCCAGAGGATCCTCCAGCGCTGTCCCCTCTCATCCTGGCTCTGTGGAATCCCCTGGATTTTGGGGATGAGCCCCAGGGAATGGGATGGGATTCTCGTGGTACCTGCACGGCTCAGCCCGGCTGCATCCCAATCCCCGGTGTGAAGGATCCTGCAGCTGGCAGCACGTGAATCCAGAGATTCCCAGAGATTCCTGGAGCTTCCAGAGGAGCCCCGGGCAGGTGGCTGTGCCAGCAGCAGGGACCCAGCACGGCCCCAGCGTTGGGGACACGCCTGGGGTTGACCCGGGCTGGGAGGGAGCCCGTGCTCTGGTGTGAACCTGAGTTAAACATTATTCCTGCCTCTGGAGCAGGAGGGATTAGTGCAAGGAGGAGGGAGTGCAGGGAAATGAGGGCAGGCTGGATTTGTGCAGCTGGGAATGCCAGGCTAGTGCTGGAGGAGCCCTGGGATGGCCAGAGCCAGGCTGGGACACGGTGACAGTGTGGGTGACAGTGTGGGTGACAGCCCCTGGAGCAGCAGGAATGACAACCAGGATTTATCCTGGCTGCTTTCACCCCGGGCTGAATCAGCCACAGGGATCAGAGGCTTGGGAGAAGCTGGGAAGCGTGGCTGGGATCTTTCCTGGGTGTCCCACTGCAGACGTGGCTCTGAGTCACCACATCCTGCCTGGGAAAGTTTTGGGTGCCCAAACTTTCATTGGAGCAGCCAGGCAGGGCTCTGGGATGGATCCTGCTGGATTCCCTGTGGGGACAGAGCTGTGCTCATCCCTATGGACAAATCTGTGGGGCTGGGGGCCACAAACCCCCATGTGCAGGCTGGAGCTGGGAGAGGGGGAAGCTCCACATCCTGCATTTTCCAGTGTGACTAGTGCTGGCTATTTTTAGTTGTCCAAATTAAGCTTGCCTTAAATGCTGTCTTTTGAGGTTTCTTTGAGGGAGGAGGCCTGGAGTGGTGTTATTTCCCAAGTGATGGGTTGCTCTCCAATCTGACCTCAGCTGGACTGGCCAAAAAAGCAAAGGGAAGGACCAAAGCTGTGGCTGGGAAGTGTCTCCTCCCCGCAGAGCTGTGCCTGAGGGTGTTCCCCGAGCCAGCAGGAGATTTCCTGGGGGAAGGACAAAGCCCTGCTCGGATCCCTGTGGGGAAATCCAGCTGGAAAACCCCATCCTGCTACCTGCTCTGGCATCCCCTGGGTGTGCTGTGCCTCTGGGGTGTTAAATCCATGCATTTCTCATCCAAGGGGTATTTTGGATTTATTGGAGCGTGCTGGGTGCTGGTTGGGGTTTTTAGAGGAGGTGGGAAAGGCTGGGATCACAGGCAGGGTGCTGAGATACCGTTCCCTTTTTTGGGGGAAGCTCATCCAGAGGGGTCTGTGCTGATATTTTGGATTCCCCAGGCTGGCTACAGCCAATCCCATGGACCCAAAACCTTGCTCCAGCTCCGTGCCCCAAGCTGGATTCTTTCTGCCATCTCCTGACCTGCTGCTTTCATCCCTTCCCACCCCCTGCTCCCCTTCTCAGCTCTGTTTTCCCAGCTCTCCCCATCCATGGATTTGCTCCTGTCTCGCCTCACCAGGCACCTGCTGGAGCTCTGTACACCCAGGGCTGGGTGCAGGAATGGCTTTTCCTGCTGCTGTTCCCTCTCTCAGCAGCAGCAGCAGCAGTTGGGTGTTTCCTGCAGGTCAGCAGCCAGGGGATCCTCGGGCTCCTGCAGTCGGACGTGAAATGCATCGAATCCCGGGCAGATGCTGCAGATGGAGTTTCTGGAAGGGTTTCCTGGCGTTTCCAGGGCTGGGACTGTCCCTTTTCTCTCTGGGAAGGACAATGAGGAGCCTCCCTTCCTCCTCCCAGCTGCCTGCACAGCCCAGCCTTGCTGTGTCTCGGGATCCTTTGGGGAGCTGGGGAGGGAGCCAGGAAAAGCCACAGGGAGCAGAGGGATTTTCCCAAATCTCACCCAGGACCTGCCTCCCTTCGAGTGTGGGAGCAGCCAAGGTGGTGATGGGGACCCCAAACCAGTTCTGGGTGACCCCAGACAGTTCTGGGGGATCCCAGACCAGTTCTGGGTGGCCCCAAACAGTTCTGGATGATCCCAAACATTTCTGGGTGACCCCAATCCAAGCTGCCACCCTGCATGCCCATTCTCCTCGTCATTCCAGGATCAAACTCAGCTGTCCAGCCCCTGCCTGGGCTTGTGGAAGGTGCAAAGGCTGATGAGGAGGGTGAGGAAGGCTCCAGATCCCACAGGGAAAATGCTGGGAAAGGGAAGAGGAGCTGAAGCTTTGGGGGTGGAGGGGATTCCAGCAGGCAGAGCAATCCTGGGACAGCTGGGCTGGGGGGGAATCCTGGCCGTGGGTTTGGCATTTTCCCTTTGGGATGTGGAGTGGGAATCACCTCCCTGAGCTGGGGGGGGTGACTGTGCTGGGCTCCAGTGTCAGGGGATCCCTCATGGATCCCTGGCTGTGTTCCTGTGGATCCCTCATGGATCCCTCCCTGCATTCCCATGGATCCCTCATGGATCCCTGGCTGTGTTCCTGTGGATCCCTGGCTGTATTCCTGTGGATCCCTCATGGATCCCTCCCTGCATTCCCATGGATCCCTCATGGATCCCTGGCTGTGTTCCTGTGGATCCCTCATGGATCCCTGGCTGTGTTCCTGTGGATCCCTCATGGATCCCTCCCTGCATTCCCATGGATCCCTCATGGATCCCTGGCTGTGTTCCTGTGGATCCCTCATGGATCCCTCCCTGCATTCCCATGGATCCCTCATGGATCCCTGGCTGTGTTCCTGTGGATCCCTGGCTGTGTTCCTATGGATCCCTCATGGATCCCTGGCTGTGTTCCTGTGGATCCCTCATGGATCCCTCCCTGCATTCCCATGGATCCCTCATGGATCCCTGGCTGTGTTCCTGTGGATCCCTGGCTGTGTTCCTGTGGATCCCTCATGGATCTCTCTCTGTATTCCCATGGATCCCTCATGGATCTCTCTATGTATTCCCATGGATCCCTCGCTGTATTCCCAAGGGATCCTGCATGGATCCCTCAGTGTGTTCCTGTGGATCCTTTGTGGAACTCTCTCTGTATTCCCAGGAATCCCTCTCTGTATCCCAGTGATGTCTCTCTGTATCCTGTGGATCTCTCTGTATCCCACAGATCACCTTCAATATCCCAGGATCTCTCTGCATTCCCAGAATCTCTCTGTATCCACAGATCCCTGCATTCCCCAGATTCTCTCTCTCTCCCCTATCTCAGTTCCCTTGGTCTCTCAGTTCCCTGCCCTTCATCTCCCAGATCCTCAGTAGCCCCTTCTCTCCAACCCCCATTACAAAATCTCTCTCGCATCCCAGTCTCTCCTGCCCCCCCTGATCTTCCTCTGCTCCCATGGATCTCCTCAGTAATTCCATGATCTCTCTGCTCCCCACATCCCCTGCCCCCCCAGACCCCTCCCCCATTCCAGCCCCCTCCCATCCCCGCCCAGCCCCCTTCCCACATGCCCACCACCTCCCTGGCCCCCCCACCCCCCTCCCAGCCCCCTCCCTGCCCCGCACCCAGCCCCCTCCCCACATTCCCCAGCCCCACTCCTGCCCCCCCCCCCTCCTGCCCCCCCCAGCCCCCTCCCTGCCACCCCCAGCCCCCTCCCAGCCCCCCTCCTGCCCCCCCCAGCCCCCTCCCAGACCACTCCCTGCCCCCCCAGCCCCCTCCTGCCCCCCAGCCCCCTCCCCACATTCCCAGCCCCCTCCCTGCCCCCCCAGCCCCCTCCCAGCCCCCTCCCTGCCCCCCCAGCCCCCTCCCCACATTCCCAGCCCCCTCCTGCTCCCCCAGCCCCCTCCCAGCCTGTCTCTGGCTGCCAGCCCCGTGCCCTGGCTCTGTTTTTGTGCTCTGATCTGGCCCCTATCGCTGCTAAAGCCGTGATTATCCCGGGATTAGCTCTGCTCAGGGACCCACCTGGGCCAGTGCCAGGCCTGTGGCCACCACACCCTGCCCGGTGGCCACTGTCACCTCGGGTGACCCCTGTGCCCCTGCTCTGGAGGCTGGGGGGTTTTGGGGGTGTTATTTGGGGTGGCTTTGTCCCCGTTGTGTCTGAGGTTCATCCAGGCAAGGCCAGGCTGGATTTTGGATTTTGGGGCTTGGAGCAGCCTGGGATGGGGGGGGAGGAAGGTGTCCCTGCCCTTGGAATGGGATGGATTTGGGGTTCACCCCAAACTGTTCTGGGATTCTGGGATTCCATCCCAGCATCACTTTAGGTGTTTTTTGGGGTTAGCTGGGATTTATGGCACATTTCTGGCACAGCCTGGCTTTGGGGCTGTGATTCTGGAATTCCATCCCAGCATCACTGTAGGGGGGGGTTTTTTTGGGGTCACCTGGGATTTATGGCACAGCCTGGCTTTAGGGCTGTGATTCTGTGACTCCATCCCAGCATCACTCTAGGTGGTTTTTTATTGAGAGCTGGGATTTATGGCACATTTATGGCACAGCCTGGCTTTGAGGCCATGATTCTGTGACTCCATCCCATCATTGTAGGTGTTTTTTTTGGGGGGGGTCTGGGGTTTCTGGTACATTTCTGGCACATTTCTGGCAAGCCTGGCTTTGGAGCTGTGATTCTGTGATCCCATCCCACCATCATTTTAGGTGTTTTTATGTGGAACTGGGATTTATGGCACATTTATGGCACAGCCTGGCTTTGAGGCCATGATTCTGTGACTCCATCCCATCATTGTAGGTGCTTTTTTGGGGGGGGAATTGGGATTTCTGGCACATTTCTGGTACATTTCTGGCATGGGGGTGATGCTGGGGGGATGCTGGGATGATGGGGGGGGGATTCTGGGGGTCACCCCCTGGGTGTGGGGGTGCCCAGGGTGCTCCCCCTCCCCTCCCACCCTCACGATCCCTCCCGGCATTTCCCAGCCCCTTCCCGCCCGCCTAAAATTCGCTTTTATGTTTATTTGCGCTGCTCGTCGCTGCTGTTTACTCGAATCCTCGCTGCCCCCGCCCTGGGGGGACGGGGGGGCCCAGGGGGGCTCCTGGGGGGTCTCTGTGCCCCTTCCCCACCCTATCCCAGCTCCCTCCCCCTCCCCCTGCCCCTCCCGGCCCATCTGGCTCTCCCCTCCTATTTCTCCATATTTTCCAATTTACCTCTCCCGCCTGGATTTTTTTTTTTTCCCTCTCCTTTTTTTTTCTTTATTTTTTGCCATCTCCACCACACCACCACCGGGACTTTTTTTTTTTTTAAAATTCTAATTATCCCCCCCTCCCTCCCCCTCCCCTTTTGCCGGGTCAGGGGCTGCATTTAGGATTTCGGGGGGTTCTTTTCTCGGGGGATAAATATCGCCTTTCCCTGCTCGCCTGGCTCCCTTTAATTAGACTTGTTACTGCATGGAACAGTTCGCAGTTATATATGGAAAACAGCCCACACTTTCCCAGGAGCGGGGCATGTTGGGAAGGGAAACGGGAGCAGCCGGCCCGCTCTTCCCTGGGAGCCGCGTGTGTTTTTCCTATCGCTTTTCCCGACTTTATTTTTTTTAACCCTTTGCAGCAGCGAAGAGAGCTGGCAGCCTTTTTTTTTTTTTTTTTTTTTTTTTTTTTTTTTTTTTTTTTTTTTTTTTTTTTTTTTTTTTTTTTTTTTTTTTTAATTAATTTATTTTTTTTAACCCCTTTCCTCTTATCCCTTTTACTTAAAGATAAAAATCTCTGCTGGGCTCCTTTTTTATTATTATTTAAATATTATTACTATTTAAATTTTTTTTTAAATTTAATTTTTTCATATATTTTTTAAAATTTAATTTAATTTTATTTTTAATGGAAAAATGGAGTTTTAAGGCTCGGGGTGCCAGCAGTTAGGCAGGGATGTGACCCCCAGCCTAATCCTCAAAGCAGGGACACCCATCCCAGCTCAGTGCTGGAGGTGACAGGAGGAGCTGCTGTCCCCATCCTGTCCCCAAGTGCTGCTGCCACCCTCAATCCCAATTTTACCCCCAATTTCCCACCAGCCCCACCTCTCCTGCCTCAGTTTCCCCTGAAAAAAAGAGGATTTTTAGCAGAAATCGCTGCCAATTTGGTGGGTTTTTATTTTATTTCCCCCCCCCCCCCCCCCCCCGGGATTTTTCACAGCACAGGGACAAGAAAACTCTGGTGACAAGGTGAGCCAGCAGGTGTCCCCTGTTGTCCCAGGGTGTCCCCAAAACCTTCCCCCAGCAGCTGATGCTTCCCTGCAGGAAATGACGGGATCTATTTCCATCCCCCAGGGATCTTTGGGGTAGGAATCCCCTGTCCCTGTGTAATCCTGCTAAAAATACCCAGCTGTGTCCTCCTGTCCTCCCTGAGCCTTGGCTGCCTCTCTGCTCTAGGTCTGGCTTTGATTTAAGCTGAGTTTAAAGTTCCTGTCCTGTCTGAGTGGGGTTTGGGGAGGTGGGAATGGGGATTTGTGGGGTTTCTGTGCTGGGCACCAGCAGGTCCTGGGGTGTCCCATCCCATGGGAGAGCTGGGAGATACCAGACTGACAAAATCCTGGTTTTTGGGATCCAAAAATCCCACATTCTGGTGGTTTGGGATCCAAAAATCCCTAATTCTGCTGGTTTGGGTTGCAAAAATCCCAAATTCTGGTGTTTTGGGTTGCAAAAATCCCAAATGCTGGTGTTTTGGGATACAAAATTCCCTAATTCTGGTGTTTTGGATCCCAAAAATCGCAAATCCTGGCGTTTTGGGATCAAAGAGAGGAGTGAAGGGTCACCCACCATGTGCCAGCTGCTGCCACATCCCCCTTGGTGACTTCCCAGTGCTTCTAGACTGGGAAAAACCCATTTCCTGGGATGGAGAAACAGTGAACAAAACCTGCTGGCATCCAGCATCCTTGGGACACAGGTGAGGTGACACCAGGGACACCTGGGGATGGCAGGACACAGGTGAGGTGACACCAGGGACAGCCAGGGGATGGCAGGACACAGGTGAGGTGACACCAGGGACACCTGGGGATGCAGGGGCACAGGTGAGGTGACACCAGGGACACCTGGGGATGCAGGACACAGGTGAGGTGACACCAGGGACACCCAAGGGATGCAGGGGCACAGGTGAGGTGACACCAGGGACACCTGGGGATGCAGGACACAGGTGAGGTGACACCAGGGACACCCAAGGGATGCAGGGGCACAGGTGAGGTGACACCAGGGACACCTGGGGATGGCAGGGCACAGGTGAGGTGACACCAGGGACACCCAGGGGATGGCAGGACACAGGTGAGGTGACACCAGGGACACCCAGGGGATGCAGGGGCACAGGTGAGGTGACACCAGGGACACCCGGGGATGGCAGGACACAGGTGAGGTGACATCAGGGACACCCAGGGGATGGCAGGACACAGGTGAGGTGACACCAGGGACACCTGGGGATGCAGGGGCACAGGTGAGGTGACACCAGGGACAGCCAGGGGATGGCAGGACACAGGTGAGGTGACACCAGGGACACCTGGGGATGCAGGGGCACAGGTGAGGTGACACCAGGGACACCTGGGGATGCAGGACACAGGTGAGGTGACACCAGGGACACCCAGGGGATGGCAGGACACAGGTGAGGTGACAGCAGGGACACCCAGGGGATGCAGGGGCACAGGTGAGGTGACACCAGGGACACCCGGGGATGGCAGGACACAGGTGAGGTGACACCAGGGACACCCAGGGGATGGCAGGACACAGGTGAGGTGACAGCAGGGACAGCCAGGGGATGGCAGGACACAGGTGAGGTGACACCAGGGACACCTGGGGATGCCTGCAGGTGTTTGGTGCCTCGGGAGAATCCGGGATTTGCTCCCATCCTCCGGCATTCCTGCGCCGCCCGCGTTACCTTGTAAAGCACCCGAGAATAATGAGAGAGCGGCGCTGATTTAGTGCAGGCGCCGCCAGGGGAAAATACCAAAGCCTTAGATGGAAACATTCCCCTGACAGCTCCTCTGGAGGCTCCCTGCTCTTCCTTTGTCCCACCCCCCCTGGAATTCCTGGGCTGCTGCACCCTGGGGCTGGGGAAGCCCCGGCTGGGGGCGAGGGCACATTCCTGACCCCCCCCCCCGGGTGGCTTGAAGCAGGGTGTCACAGCCCCTGGTGGCAGCAGGCTCAGGGCTGTGGGGTTGGGGTTTAGGGATGTGGGTTTGGGGGGTTCAAGGATGTGGGTTTGGGGTTCAGGGATGTGGGTTTGGGGGGTTCAAGGATGTGGGTTTGGGGTTCAGGGATGTGGGTTTGGGGAGTTCAGGGATGTGGGTTTGGGGTTCAGGGATATGGGGTTCGGGTATGTGGGGTTTGGGGTTTAGGGATGTGGGTTTGGGGAGTTCAGGGATGTGGGTTTGGGGTTTAGGGTTGTGGGTTTTGGGGGGCTCAGGGATGTGGGTTTGGGGTTCAGGGATAAGGGTTTGGGGTTTAGGGGTGTGGGTTTGGGCCTCAGGGATGTGGGTTTGGGGGGTTCAGGGATGTGGGGTTCGGGTATGTGGGGTTCAGGGGTGTGGATTTGGGGCTCAGGGCTGTGGGTTTGGGGGGCTCAGGGGTGTGGGTTTGGGAGGTTCAGGGGTGTGGGTTTGGGGTTTAGGGATGTGGGGTTTGGGGTTTAAGGGTGTGGGTTTGGGGCTCAGGGCTGTGGGTTTGGGGGGTTCAGGGATGTGGGGTTCAGGGATGTGGGGTTCAGGGATGTGTCTTTGGGGGTTCAGGGGTGTGGGTTTGGGGTTTAGGGATGTGGGGTTTGGGGGGTTCAGGGGTGTGGGTTTGGGGCTCAGGGCTGTGGGTTTGGGGGTTCAGGGGTGTGGGTTTGGGGCTCAGGGCTGTGGGTTTGGGGGGGTTCAGGGATGTGGGGTTCAGGGATGTGTGTTTGGGGGTTCAGGGGTGTGGGTTTGGGGCTCAGGGCTGTGGGTTTGGGGGGATTTGGCCACATCCCTGCCAAGGCCGTGCCCGCTGTTCCGCCTCCAGCCTCTCCCCTGCCCTTTGCAGGAGTTAATTGCTGCCTTGGGCTCGCCAAAAACCAGCAGTTTCCCAACGTCAATTAGCAGGAGGCAAAACAGCAGCAAAATGGGAGCCAGGGCAGCTGCAGCCGTGGTGGCTGCGTGAGTGCCCTGCAGGGTGGCAGCGGGGACATTCATTTTGGGGAATGTCACCTCCTCCTGCCTTTTTCCCTGTGCTTTCCCCGTGACCTTGACCCTGCTGCCATCCCTCCTCTGGGTCCCACGGCCTGGCAGGAGGAAGGAGAAGGATGGTGTGGCACAGCCAGGGGTGGGACAATGCTCTGGTGGCCTCCCCAGCTGTGGTGTCACCTGCTTGGGGACTTGGGGGAAGGTGTCCCCAGCGCGTGGCAGCGGGAATTGTGCTCCTGGCAGCGCCAGAGGGAGGGAACAGCACGCCCGTGGGTGACAGTGACATGGTGACACCGCGGGGTGACCGACAGCGTGTGCCACCCTGAGCTGCGCTATCCGCTGGCTTGTGGCGTGTCCCCTCCCCTCGTCCCCAGCCCGATGTTGCGGATGGGAATGAACTGGGATCCTTGGGAGTTGGGAATTGTTACTGGTTGGAGTCGGTAATTGTCACTGGTTGGAGTTGGGAATTGTCACTGGTTGGAGCCGGGAATTGTTACTGGTTGGAGTTGGGAATTGTCACTGGTTGGAGCCGGGAATTGTCACTGGTTGGAGTCGGGAATTGTCACCCGCGGGGATGCGGGACGAGGGGACCCTGCCCTGCCCTGCCCCGCCCTGGGGGTGCCCAGCAGCAGCCTCAGGTGCCGGGTGCCAACAGCGAATTCCCGCTGGAATTCCCGGGTGCGGCACCAGCCCCGCGCCGCTGCTCCGTGGCTGCTTTGTCACTCGCTTTGTCACTCGCTGTGTCACTCGCCTGCTGACTCGCCTGGTGACTCGGTTTCCCTGGCACAGCGCTTCCTGGGCGTTTTCCTGCTCCTTTTCCAGGGCATTGCCCCCCCTTTTATTCCCCCCACCCGTGCAGGATGGAGCCTGTGCCCCGCCAGGGAATTTGGGGGAGGTCTGGCTGTCCCTGGGGTCTCCCCCGCGGCACGGTGTGGCTCTGGTGTGTCCCCAGAGTGTGGCAGGGGTGGCACTGGGGATGTTCGGCGCTGTGGGGGGCGGGGGGAGCCCCTCCCGGCAGGGCAGTGTCGCTGTCCCCACCCCTGGGAGGAAGCGGATGCTGCGGAGGGAGGAGGGGACATCCCGCGGGTGCCACAGGTGGCTGTCCCCGGGAGCCACCACTTCTGCTTTGGGCACCTGCAACTGCTCCGGGGAGAGGAGAGGGAGAGGGGACACCGGGGGAAGGGGACAGATCCCCCTGAGCTGCATGGGGACAGATCCCTGTGAACTGGAGGGGACAGATCCCCCAGAGCTGGATGGGGACAGATCCCCTGAGCTGGATGGGGACAGATCCCCCAGAGCTGGATGGGGACAGATCCCTGTGAACTGGAGGGGACAGATCCCCCAGAGCTGGATGGGGACAGATCCCACTGAGGTGGATGGGGTCAGATCCCTGTGAACTGGAGGGGACAGATCCCCCAGAACTGGATGGGGACAGATCCCACTGAGCTGGATGGGGACAGAGCCCCAGAGCTGGATGGGGACAGATCCCCTGAGCTGGATGGGGACAGATCCCCTGAGCTGGATGGGGACAGATCCCCCAGAGATGGACGGGGACAGATCCCACTGAGTTAGAAAGGGACAGCTCCCCTGAGCTGGATGGGGACAGATCCCCTGAGCTGGAAAGGGACAGATCCCCTGAGCTGGATGGGGACAGATCCCACAGAGCTGGCACAGGGTCCCTGAGTGTCAGGAGTCCCCTCAGTGTCCCCTGAGTGTCAGGAGTCCCCTCAGTGTCCCTTTCACGGCACCAGGATGGAAGTTCCTCCACCATGACCCTCTGCCCTCCTGCCCCTCCTCCCGTTCCCTCCAGGGTGACAATCCCGGCCGGGATGTCCCCTGATCCTCCCGAGCGCGCCGTTTGTCCCTCGGAGCGCGGCGCCGCAGGGGTTAAGGAGGGGAGGCCGCTCGCCAGGGGTGTTGCTGGGAACAGGCAGGAGCAGGAGCGGGAGCCGCTGCCATCTGCACATTGCGATTCGGTGAGTGTGCCGGGGAGGGGCCCCCGCAGCCGCCGGGGCTCCCCGGGGTCCCCCCCAGCCCGGCTGGCAGCGGGAGGGGGCAATGGGGATCCCCCACAAATCCCCCGATCCCATAAAATCCCCCCGAATCGCCGCGGGCTGGGCTCCACGTGCTGCGCGTGGCCCGGTGGCCTTGGCCAGCGTGGGGTGGGGGGTGGCTCAGCCCCGCTTCGGGGGTCGTGTGTCCCCCCCGTGTCCTCCCTCCCCGTGTCCTCCCTCCCCGTGTCCTCCCTCCCCGTGTCCCCTCTGTGTCCCCAAGGCTGTCACCTGTTGGAATGATCCCAGTGCATTCCCCCGCTGGGAATGGGGCTCCCCCCGCCCCAAGGGGGTGCAGGGGGGGTCTCACCCCCCCCCCCTCCCCAATTTCCCCCCTCCCCACGGGTCTCTCCCGGTGATTTTCTCCCTGGATTCAGCCATTCCAGAGGGTTTTTCCCTCCCTGTCCCCTCCCGCTGGGCCCAGTTGGGAGTGGGGTCCCTGTGCTGGGCAGGGGGAGCTGTGCAGCCCCTCCAGGGACAATTCCCAAACAGCAGGGCAGGAAAGGTGCCCCAAACCCATTTTCCTGCTTTAATTGGCTGCTTGGAGTCCGTTTGTCCATCTTTAGAGGGCTCTGTCTGTGCAGCCTCTCTCATCCCACATTCAGATTCCCAACAAGAAAAAAAAAAATCTCAAACCCAAGCCAAGGAAGGGTAATCTTGGGGGAGTTGATTTTTTTTAAATTTTTTTTTTTTTTTTTAATTTCTTTTTCCCCTCCTCCCCCCTTGGCAACATAAACAGCATCCCTGACAGCTTTACATTGAGTTTGCCATGGCAACCTCAGGCAGCCAAGTGTTCCCAACACCCCATTCCCAAAGTGGGAGAGGAGATGGACCCTGGTGGGTGCTGCCCAGGGGGGGCAGAGCGTGGGACTGGGGTCCAAATGCTTGGGGAAGGTGATCCCAGTTTGATCCACTTTGGGATCCAAGCTGGGATTTGTGGCTCTGGGCAAAGAATGTTTTTCCTTGGCCTGGTGAGTGGGAGATGTCCCAGCTGGAAGAGCTGAGCTAGGGCATAGATTTCATCCTTCAATGGAAAAATGGAAAAATTTTTCCTTTTGAAAGTGGATCCTTCAGTGGATGAATGGAAAAAAAAAAACCTCCTGAGCTTGAGCAGGGATTGTTCCATCTCTGATCGCCCGTGGGAGGACAGGGCAGTGCTCCCATCCATCCACCAGGATCTGATCCCATCTCCTGAGGCAGGAGGATCCCTGGCCTTGCCCAGGCACCAGCCACAGCTGCTGCTGGCACGTGCCAGGCTCCTGGTGCCATCAGCAGTGCCACCAGCATGGCAGCAGGGCCACCCACGCCGTGCCTCAGCTTGTCACTTGTGGCATCTCCAGCTCGTTCATTTTTCCTCGTCGCTTTTCGAGCGCTGTGGCATCTCCAGGGTCCAGCCCAGCGTGTCCTGGGGCTGGGCTGGGCACAGGGGACACTCAGCTGGTGGCACAGGGGACACTCAGCTGGTGGCCCTGGCTGTGGGCACTGTCCCTGGCAGGACAGAGGTGCCGTGCTGCCGTTTATTATTCCGGGCAGGTTCAGCTGCAGCACCGCGTCTGCTCCTCGCTGCTGCTCCTGCCTGGAGCTGCTCCTTCCTCCCCTCACACCCCAGGGATCCAGGGAGGGATCCCAAACTCCTCAGGGATGGCATCTCACACCCCAGGGATCCAGGGAGGGATCCCCAACTCCTCTGGGATGGCATCTCACACCCCAGGGATCCAGGGAGGGATTCCCAAACTCCTCAGGGATGGCATCTCACACCCCAGGGATCCAGGGAGGGATCCCCAGCTCCTCAGGGATCCAGGGAGGGATCCCAAACTCCTCAGGGATGGCATCTCACACCCCAGGGATCCAGGGAGGGATCCCCAGTTCCTCTGGGATCTCATCTCACACCCCATGGATCCAGGGAGGGATCCCCAACTCCTCTGGGATCCAGGGAGGGATCCCAAACTCCTCAGGGATGGCATCTCACACCCCAGGGATCCAGGGAGGGATCCCCAACTCCTCTGGGATATCATCTCACACCCCAGGGATCCAGGAGGGGATCCCCAGTTCCTCTGGGATCCAGAGAGGGATCCCCAGCTCCTCTGGGATGGCATCTCACACCCCAGGGATCCAGGGAGGGATCCCCAACTCCTCTGGGATCCAGGGAGGGATCCCCAACTCCTCTGGGATATCATCTCACACCCCAGGGATCCAGGGAGGGATCCCCAACTCCTCTGGGATCCAGGGAGGGATCCCCAGCTCCTCTGGGAGGTGACACAGGTGGTGTCACCACTCCCTGCTCCTCTCCCACTTGGGGTGTTTTCTTCCCTCAGGTTCCTCTCCAGGGTTTGGGCTCTGGGAGTGAATTCCAGGAGTGAAGGGCAGAACCTGCTGGAGTCACTGGGAACTCCTCAGAACCATGGCTCTGATCTGGGTGGATCCTTCCCAGCTTGGCCAGGGAGCCTGTGCTGCTGGGATGGGGCAGGGACAGGAATGGGGCTGAGATCCCAAAAGGGCTGGGGGAGGATGCAGGAGCCATCCCACACCTCAGTTCCAGGCTGGAATCTCATGGTGGGACACAGGGATGGGGCTGGGTCCTTCTTGCCTGCAAGGACAGAGAATTCCAGGCTGGAATCTCATGGTGGGACACAGGGATGGGGCTGAGTCCCTCCTTTCCCCCAGGACAGAGAATTCCAGGCAGGAATCTCAGTGTGGGACACAGGGATGGAGCTGAGTCCCTCCTTTCCCCCAGGACAGAGAATTCCAGGCTGGAATCTCCCAGTGGGACACAGGGATGGGGCTGAGTCCCTCCTTTCCCCCAGGACAGAGAATTCCAGGCTGGAATCTCCCAGTGGGACACAGGGATGGGGCTGTGTCCCTCCTTTCCCCCAGGACAGAGAATTCCAGGCTGGAATCTCACAGTGGGACACAGGGATGGGGCTGAGTCCCTCCTTTCCCCCAGGACAGAGAATTCCAGGCTGGAATCTCACAGTGGGACACAGGGATGGGGATGCTCGCTCCCCCCTGAGCTCCATCAGGGGTAATTAAGGGCTAGGCCGTTACAGTATTAATTAACTGTCTCCCTCTTAACCTCTGAGCTCTCCTCAGACAGCGCCGGTTGCTATGAAAGAGGAGGAAATGAGCGTGGTGGGGTGGGGGAATTATCCTTTTTTCTCTTAATCAGCAGGAGCCTGCTTAATTGGGCCTGCCACCTCCTGCTTCCCGCTGCCGGGAGCTGCTGCCTGGAGGGATGGATGAGCTCAGCTCTGCTCGGGGAGAGCGGGCGGGGAACGGGGCTGGGAACGGGGATGGGAACGGGGATGGGAACGGGGATGGGAACGGGGATGGGAACGGGGATGGGAACGAGGATGGGAACGAGGATGGGAATGGGGATGGGAACGGGGATGGGAACGAGGATGGGAACGAGGATGGGAATGGGGATGGGAACGGGGATGGGAACGGGGATGGGAACGGGGATGGGAACGGGGATGGGAACGAGGATGGGAACGAGGATGGGAATGGGGATGGGAACGGGGCTGGGAACGGGGATGGGAACGGGGATGGGAACGGGGATGGGAACGGGGCTGGGAATGGGGATGGGAATGGGGATGGGAGCGGGGATGGGAACGGGGCTGGGAACGGGGCTGGGAACGAGGATGGGAACGAGGATGGGAACGGGGATGGGAACGGGGATGGGAATGGGGATGGGAATGGGGATGGGAATGGGGATGGGAATGGGGATGGGAATGGGGATGGGAACGGGGATGGGAACGGGGATGGGAATGGGGATGGGAATGGGGCTGGGAATGGGGATGGGAATGGGGATGGGAATGAGGATGGGAACGAGGATGGGAATGAGGATGGGAACGAGGATGGGAATGGGGATGGGAACGGGGATGGGAACAGGGATGGGAACGGGAGGTGCGGGAGCATCCCGTGGATCCCGGCTGGGCGGGGCAGCAGCAACGCCCCAGCCTGAGGGAGGGAGCTGCAGTGTCCCCATCCCTGTGTCCCCATCCCTGTGTCCTTTAATCCCAGTGTCCCCATCCCTGTGTTCTTTAATCCCTGTGTCCTTTAAATCCCAGTGTCCCCATCCCAGTGTCCCCATCCCTGTATTGAATCCCTGTCTCGCATCCTTCTGTCCCCATCCCTGTGTCCTTTAATCCCTCTGTCCCTGTTCTTCCCTTTCAATGTCCCCATCCCTGTGTCCTCATCCTTGTGTCCTTTAATCCGTGTCCCTGTTCTTCCATCACTGTGTCCTCATCCTTGTGTCCCTGTCCTTGTGTCCCCATCCCTGTGTCCCTGTCCCTGTTCTTCCATCCCTGTGTCCTCATCCTTGTGTCCCTGTCCCTGCAGCTGGGGCACAGGTCCCTCCCGAGGTGGGGACATCCTGGCAGTGTCCCTGTTGTCCCTGAGGTTCAGTTGGTGCCTGTGGTGTCCTGATAGTGGGGCTCTGCCCTGGGGGTGCTGCTGGCCCGATAAGGAGCTGCTCCCAGGGGGGGTTGGGTCCTGGGGGTTCTGCTGGCCCAGAGACTGAAACGTCCCCATGGCTGGGGCTGGAATTGGGGGGTGTGGGACAGTCCTGGGACTGGAATTGGGGCAGTTTGGGACAATTCTGGAGCTGGAATTTTGGGACTGTTCTGGGGATAGATTGGGGCTGGAATTTTGGGACTGTTCTGGGGTTGGATTGGGGCAGTTTGGGACAGTCCTGGGACTGGAATTGGGGCAGTTTGGGACAGTCCTGGGGCTGGAATCGCGATGGCTTGGGACAGCCCTGGGATTGGAATTTTGGGACTGTTCTGGGGCTGGAATTGGGGTGGTTTGGGACAGTTCTAGGACTGGAATTTTG
The DNA here is from genome assembly GCF_903797595.1 of Erithacus rubecula. NCBI lineage: Eukaryota > Metazoa > Chordata > Aves > Passeriformes > Muscicapidae > Erithacus > Erithacus rubecula. Next base: position 4,236,208 of record NC_136678.1, read on the forward strand.
GGACTGTTCTGGGGCTGGAATTGGGGTGGTTTGGGACAGCCCTGGGACTAGAATTGGGGTGGTTTGGGACAGCCCTGGGACTGGAATTTTGGGACTGTTCTGGGGCTGGAATTGGGGTGGTTTGGGACAGTTCTAGGACTGGAATTTGGGACAGTCCTGGGACTAGAATTGGGGTGGTTTGGGCCAGCCCTGTGCTGATTTGGTGCCTCTCTGGGGTTTGTGAGACCAGGTGCATCCCATGTGCTCCTGGGACCAGCAGTGGACATTGTCCCTGTCCCTCCTGTCCATCCCTGTCCCTCCCCAGCTGCTCTGCCCCTCTGTGCCCTGTCTCAGACAGAGTGGCCGTTCCCCCGTTGTTCTTTATTTATTTTGCCCTCAGGAAGATTTTGTTTTCTCTCCATGAGAGCCTCTCCTTGCAGCCTTTTTGCCTCTGGAGTGCTGGGAGCTTGCCTGGAGCTTGGGAACACAGCTAACCCTGCCTGACAAAAACCCTTTTTCCCCCTGGCCTGTGCTGTTCCCTCCTTGTCCCTATTTGTCCCTTGAGCTCTGAAATGCCAGCAGGGCATCCCAGCCCCCAAATCCCTGGGGAGTGGGGGAGCTGTGGGATGTTGTGGTCCCTGCCTGGTTTGGTTGAAGTGGTTTTGGGGCTCCCCTGTGCTCTTTGGGGGTTGTGACCCACACCTTGGCACAGGTCATTGATGGAAAAGCCTCGATTCTGAGAAAATCCAGGGTTTTGTGGTTTCTCTGCCATTTCTCTTCCATGGTTCTTGTGGCATTTCCCAGCTGTGGAGTCCATGGGGTGCTGCAGCCCCTTTCCCATGGATATTGGGATATTGGGGTATCAGGACATCAGGATATTGAGAATTTGGGATATTGGGGTTTTGGGAATTTGAGATATTTGGGTATTGGTGTATCGGAACACTGAGATATGGGGGTATTTGAATATTGGGATATAGGGATTTTGGGATATCAGGATATTGGGATTTTGAGGTTTTCAGATACAGGCATATTGGGATATCAGGATATTGGGGTATTGGAATACTAAGATATTGTGGTACTGAGATGTTGGAATATTGAGATATTGGGGTTCTGAGATACTGGGATATCAGGATATAGGAATTTTGGGATACCAGGATACTGAGATTTTGGGATATTGGGATATCAGGATATCGAGATATTGGGACATTGGGATTTTGGGATATTGGGATATCAGGATATCGAGATATTGGGATATTGGGACATTGGGATTTTGGGAATTTGGGATATTGGGATATCGATATATTGAAATACTGGGATATTGGGATTTTGGGGTTTTGGAATATCAGGGTATTGGGACACTGGGATTTTGGGATATTGGGATATTGAGTTATTTGGATATTGTAATATTGGGATTTGGGGGTATCAGGATATAGGGATATTGGGATATCAGGGTGTTGCAATATCAGGATATCAAGATGTTGGAATACCATGATTTTGGGATATCAGGCTATTGGTATTTTGTGATATTGGAGTTTGGGATATGGGGCATTGGGACATTGGGATATCGGGATCGTTCTTACCTGCCATGCTCCGGCCCCGGCGTCCTGCCCAGGGGAGGAAGCAGCTGCTTCCCCCACCCTGGGGTATTTTTAACCCAAAACCCACAGCAGGGTTTGGCTGGGCTGCAAGTGAAGAACCACCTGGGCTCCTTTCCTGCCCAGCCCCGCCGGGCTCTTCCCCTCTCCTCACTCCAGAGCTCAACTTCTCTCCCCAGAGCTGACCCCACACCCTCCCCTCGGGCAGCACCTCTCCCTCTCCCTCCCCACAGCACTCCTCGCTCCTTCCCAAGCCCTGCTAACGCATATTTTTGTTTCCCACGGTTGTTTTCACAGCTCCAGTTGCTGTGGTATCCAGGGATCCCTCCTCCTCCTCCTCCTCCTCCTCCCGCTGCACGCTGCCCGTTGCTGAGGTCGCCCCCGCGGTAACATGCGCATCCTGTTCACACCTTCATCCCCTCAACTTGGGCTGGGCTAGAGCCGCCCCCTGCCCCCGGGAAGCCCCCAGGGAAGGAGGAGCCCCCTGCCTGGAGGAGCCCCTGCCTGGAGGAGCCCCCTGCCCGAGGAGCCCCCTGCCTGGAGGAGCCCCCAGGGAAGAAGGAGCCCCCTGCCTGAAGAGCCCCCTGCCTGAAGAGCCCCCTGCCCGAGAAACCCCCTGCTGGAGGAGCCCCCAGGGAAGAAGGAGCCCCCTGCCTGAGGAGCCCCCTGCTGGAGGAGCCCCCTGCCTGGAGGAGCCCCCTGCCCGAGGAGCCCCCTGCTGGAGAAACCCCCTGCCTGAAGAGCCCTCTGCCTGGAGGAGCCCCCTGCCCAAGGAGCCCCCTGCCTGAGGAGCCCCTGCTGGAGAAACCCCCTGCCTGAAGAGCCCCCTGCCCAAGGAGCCCCCTGCCCAAGGAGCCCCCTGCCCAAGGAGCCCCCTGCCCGCAGCATCGTCCCCACCGGAGCCGCCCCGCTCCGGTGGCACCGGCACCGCGACAACATGACCAACAACGTGGCCGACCACCACCCCGGGAACTCGGTGGTGGAGGGAGGACATGAGGGGGATTTTGGGTGCTCCATGGTGGAGCTGAGGAACCTCATGGAGCTGAGGAGCGCCGAGGCCGTGGCCAGGCTGAACGACTCCTACGGCGGCGTGCAGAACGTCTGCAAGAGGCTGAAGACGTCGCCGGTCGAAGGTGGGATGGAGTTGTCACCTCTGGGGTTGTCACCTCTGGGGTTGTCAGCTCTGGAATGGTGCAATGTGGAGGTGGCATCTGAGAGTGGTGGCTCCCATGGTTTGGGGTTGTCACCTCTGGATTTGTCACCTCCAGGGTGGTGCCATGTGGAGGTGGCATCTGAGGGAGGTGGCTCTCAGAGTCTGGGGTTGTCACCTCTGGGTTTGTCACCTCCAGGGTGGTGCCATGTGGAGGTGGCATCTGAGAGTGGTGGCTCCCATGGTTTAGGGTTGTCACCTCTGGGCTTGTCACCTCCAGGGTGGTGCCATGTGAAGGTGATGTCCAAGGGTGGTGGCTCCCAGAGTCTGGGGTTGTCACCTCTGGGGTTGTCAGCTCTGGGGTTGTCAGCTCTGGGGTTGTCACCTCTGGAATGGTGCCATGTGGAGGTGGCATCTGAGGGAGGTGGCTCCTAGGGTCTGGGGTTGTCACCTCTGGGGTTGTCACCCTCAGGGTGGTGCCATGTGGAGGTGGCATCTGAGGGAGGTGGCTCTCAGAGTCTGGGTTTGCCACCTCCAGGGTGGAGCCATATGAAGGTGACACCTGAGGGAGGTGACCCCCAGAGACTGGGGTTGTCACCTCTGGAATAGAGCCATGTGAAGGTGACATCTAAGAGTGGTGGCTCCCATGGTTTGGGGTTGTCACCTCTGGGGTTGTCACCACCAGGATGGAGCCATATGAAAGTGACACCCAAGGGAAGTGGCTCCCAAGGTCTGGGGTTGTCACCTCTGGGGTTGTCACCTCTGGAGCTGTCACTTTTGGGATGGAGCCATGTGAAGGTGACACTCAAGGGTGATGTCTCCAGTGGCTGTCCCATGATTTGGGATTGTCACCTTTGAGACAGAGCCATGTGAAGGTCACATCCAAGGGTGGTGGCTGCAGTGGCTGTCCCATGATCTGGGGCTGGGGGGTGGCCCTGGAGCCTTCCCTGGCAGAGAGGGGGTGCAGGGGGCAGAGACCCCCTGGATCCAGCCCCGAGGGTTTTCCTGGAGCTGTGGGGTGGGGACTCTGATCTGTGGGGTGGGACTCTGATCTGTGGGGTGGGACTCGGGTCTGTGGGGTGGGGACTCTGATCTGTGGGGTGGGGACTCTGATCTGTGGGGTGGGACTCGGGTCTGTGGGGTGGGACTCGGGTCTGTGGGGTGGGGACTCTGATCTGTGGGGTGGGGACTCGGGTCTGTGGGGTGGGACTCGGGTTTGTGGGGTGGGGACTCGGGTCTGTGGGGTGGGACTCTGATCTGTGGGGTGGGGACTCGGGTCTGTGGGGTGGGACTCGGGTCTGTGGGGTGGGACTCGGGTCTGTGGGGTGGGGACTCAGCCAGGACAATCTGTGGGATATTTTTAGTGCTGCCAGGGGGGGATTTGCAGCTTTCCAGCTGCGAGCAGGACCGGGAAGGAGAGACAATATCGGGATGTCGTTAGAGAAGGGGGGAAATCCCGGTGGAAATACAAAGCCCAGGTCACAGAACAATGTGCTGGGCCCTGCCAAAGTGGGGTCACGCTGCTTTGGGGTGGGAGGAGAACCCAAAAGGCTGTTTTAGGGGAGGTGAAGGGTTCAGTCCCACCCCAAAGCTGCGTTTGTACCCCCAGCACATCCCACCCCTCCGAGCCCAGGGAGCAGGGGAGGGTCTCTCCTCCAAAATGGGATTTTTGGGAAGAGGAACATCCCGAGGCAGCCCTTGGTCCCTCTGATCCCGCCGGGCAGGCTGCAGGTCCCAGCCCCGTGTCCTGTTCCCGGGGTTTGTCCCCATTGCCACTGTGCCAGCACGGAGCCATCGACCCCCCAGTGCTGGGGACAGCCCTGGGGTCACTGCCATGAGTGGCATCTGTCCCGTGGGTTTGTCCTGTGTCCTGTGGGTCTGTCCCATGTGCTGTGGGTCTGTCCCCTGTCCCCATGGATCTGTCCTGTGTCCCTGTGGGTCTGTCCTGTGTCCCTGTGGGTCTGTACCCTGTCCCTGTGGGTCTGTCCCCTGTCCCCATGGATCTGTCCCATGTCCCTGTGGGTCTGTCCCGTGTGCTGTGGGTCTGTCCCCTGTCCCCATGGATCTGTCCTGTGTCCCTGTGGGTCTGTCCCCTGTCCCCGTGGGTCTGTACCCTGTCCTGTATGTCTGTCCCATGTCCCTGTGGGTCTGTCCCATGTCCCTGTGGGTCTGTCCCCTGTCCCCGTTGGCCTGTCCCGTGTCCCCACGTGTGTCCCCACGTGTGTCCCTGGCTCTGTGGCCATGAGCTGCATTTTCCATCCGCTGGGTGGGAAGCGAGGCCGGGACATCCCAGGATGCTCTCAGGGCTGGGTGGGGACACCCCGGCTGTGCTGGGTGGGGACACCCCGGCTGCTCCAGCTGCCAGCTGTCCCCTCCCTGCAGCTGGGCTGGAGTCACAGCAGGAGTAGGAATGGGATCAGTGCTGCTGCTGCTTGGAGGGACACCAGGCTGGCAAGGAGGTGTCCCCTGGAATGACACAGGGTGGGCACAGAAGTGTCCCCAAAGTGACATGGGGCTGGCAGGGCGTGTCCCTAAAGTGACACAGGGCTGGTAGGGAGTGTCCCCAGAGTGACATGGGGCTGGCAGGGCGTGTCCCCAAAGTGACATGGGGCTGGCAGGGCGTGTCCCTAAAGTGACACAGGGCTGGTAGGGAGTGTCCCCAGAGTGATGCAATTTGGCAGGGAGGTGTCCCCTGGAGTGACAGGGGGTGTCCCCAGAGTGACACACCTTGTCAGGGAGGTGTTCCCATAGTGACACGGGGCTGGCAGGGTGTGTCCCTAAAGTGACACACCTAGTCAGGGGGTATCCCCAGAGTGACACAGGGCTGGCAGGGCATGTCCCCAGAGTGACACTGGGCTGGCAGGGGGTGTCCCCAGAGTGACACAGTGCTGGTAGGGGGTGTCCCCTGAGTGACACACCTTGTCAGGGGGTGTCCCCTGAGTGCCACTGGGCTGGCAGGGGGTGTCCCCAGAGTGACACGGGGCTGGCAGGGGGTGTCCCCTGAGTGACACACCTTGTCAGGGGGTGTCCCCTGGAATGCCAGGGGCTGTCCCTTGAGCCCCAGGCCATGTCTCCCTGTCACTGCCAGGCTGCTCCTGGCACCAGAAGTGTCCTGGCTGTTCCTGGAACATCCCGGGGCCTGGCAGTGCCCCAGGCACAGCTGGAAGGGTGGGGGGGCCCTTAAGGTGGTGCTGGGCAGGGGGGGCAGCTCCTTCTGGGGACCCCTCAGCCTTCATGGCTTTGAGGGGTGGCCGTGTCACACTGCCACTGTCACCCACTGCTCCCTCCTGGGGCACTGTCAGCATTTATGGCTTTATTGGGGTGGCTGTGTCACACTGCCACTGGCACCCATCGCTGCCTGCCAGGGCTCTCAAGGGCCTCAGGCTCCTTTTATTCCCCATCTTATTCCCCCTTTAATTCCCCCTTATTATTCCCCCTTTTATTCCCCCTTTTTATTCCCCATTTTTCCCCTTTTTCCCAATTTTTTCCCATTTTTCCCCATCCTCACTCCCAGCTCCATGTCCTGCTCCTTTTCTTTTCCAGCAGCACCAGCCCAAAAGGGGTGACAGTGGCACAGGGAGGTGACAGTGGCACAGGGAGGTGACAGTGCCACAGCACTGCTGTCCCTGGGAGATGCCAGAGGATTTGGGAGTTATTTTATCCTGGGCTGGGTGATAGGAATGGTTTTGATAGGAAGGATTTTGATGAGGAATGATTTTGATAGGAATGGTTTTCATAGGAATGATTTTGATAGGAATGATTTTGATGAGGAATGATTTTGATAGGAATGGTTTTCATAGGAATGATTTTGATAGCAATGATTTTGATTGATAGGAATGGTTTTGATAGGAGTGGTTGTGATAGGAATGATTTTGATAGGAATGACTTAATTATAATAATTTAATTAATATGTACATAATTTATTTTTATTTGTTTGTTTGTTCATTATTTCCATTTCATTTATTTCTGCCTTGGCTGCCCACTGCCAGCATGGGCAGGCAGCTGCTCCTGGTTGAATTCCCTGGGATCAGCAGTGGGATTTTATGGGATTTTATCTCATCTCTGTCTGGGAACCCCACTGCATTCCATGGGGTCAGCAGTGGGATTTTATCTCATCCCTGTTTGGGAACCCCACTGAATTCTGTGGGATCAGCAGGGGGATTTCCCCCATCTCTATCTGGGAATCCCACTGCATTCCATGGGGCCAGCAGTGGATTTTATGGGATTTTATCTCTATCTGGGAACCCCACCTCATTCCATGGGGCCAGCAGTGGATTTTATGGGATTTTATCTCTATCTGGGAACCCCACTGCATTCCATGGGGCCACAAGTGGATTTCATGGGATTTTATCTCTATCTGGGAACCCCACCTCATTCCATGGGGCCAGCAGTGGATTTTATGGGATTTTATCTCTATCTGGGAACCCCACTGCATTCCATGGGGCCAGCAGTGGATTTTATGGGATTTTATCTCTATCTGGGAACCCCACTGCATTCCATGGGTCCAGCAGTGGATTTTATGGGATTTTATCTCTATCTGGGAACCTCACCTCATTCCATGGGGCCAGCAGTGGATTTTATGGGATTTTATCTCTATCTGGGAACCCCACCTCATTCCATGGGGCCAGCAGTGGATTTTATGGGATTTTATCTCTATCTGGGAACCCCACTGCATTCCATGGGGCCAGCAGTGGATTTTATGGGATTTTATCTCTATCTGGGAACCCCACTGCATTCCATGGGGCCAGCAGTGGATTTTATGGGATTTTATCTCTATCTGGGAACCCCACTGCATTCCATGGGGTTTCCCTCACCCTGCCTGTTCCCCCAGGCCTGTCTGGGAACCCCATTGACCTGGAGAAGCGGCGCCACGTGTTTGGGCAGAACTTTATCCCCCCCAAAAAAGCCAAGACGTTCGTGCAGCTGGTGTGGGAGGCGCTGCAGGACGTGACCCTGATCATCCTGGAGATCGCCGCCATCGTGTCCCTGGGGCTGTCCTTCTACCGGCCCCCAGGCGGGGACAACGAGCGTGAGTGGCAGGGACAGGGATGGGGACAAGGGGACAGGGGGCAGGGACAGGGATGGGGATGGGGACAGGGGGACAGGGATGGGGACAGGGGATGGGGACAGGGACAGGGATGGGGATGGGGACGGGGATGGGGATGGGGACAGGGACAGGGATGGGGACAGGGGGCATGGGGACAGGGACAGGGATGGGGATGGGGACAGGGGGCATGGGGACAGGGATGGGGACAGGGACAGGGATGGGGACAGGGGGCATGGGGACAGGGATGGGGACAGGGATGGGGACAGGGACAGGGATGGGGACAGGGGGCATGGGGACAGGGATGGGGACGGGGACAGGGATGGGGACGGGGACAGGGACGGGGATGGGGACAGGGACGGGGATGGGGACAGGGATCGGCACAGGGGACACAGGGGACAGGGGGATATGGGACATGGGACAGGGACAGGGATGGGGACAGGGACAGGGGGACAGGGGACACAGGGTATAGGGGACATGGGGCATGGGGACAGGGACGAGGACAGGGGGACATGGGGGACGGGGACAGGGACGGAGATATGGGGCATGGGGGCACAGGGACACAGGGCATGGGGACAGGGACGGGGGCATGGGGACAGGGGGCATGGGGCACAGGGCATGGGGACATGAAACATGGGGCCACGGGGCATGGGACACAGGGACACAGGGACAGGGGGCAAAGGGCATGGGGAAAGGGGACATGGGGCATGGGGACAGGGACACGGGGACAGGGGACACAGGGCACGGGGGCACGGGACACGGGACTGGCATTTGGGATCTGCCCTGTTCCCTATTGGGGACTCTGGGATCTGCCCTGTTCCCATGGGATGGACACTGTGGGATGTGCCCTGTTCCCTGTTGGGAATATCCCAATGGGAATTCTCTCTAGCAGTGTGTGGGGTTATCCCAGTGGGGTTATCCAGGTTTAACCCACGTTTATCCCAGGTCTATCCCAGGTTTATCCAGGTTTATCCCAGGCTTACCCTGCCCCTCTCCTGGCAGTGTGCAGGGTTATCCCAGGTTTATCCCAGGTCTATCCAGGTCTATCCCAGGTTTATCCAGGTCTATCCAGGTCTATCCCAGGTCTATCCCAGGTTTATGCAGGGCTCTCCAGATCTATCCCAGGTCTATCCCAGGCTATCCAGGTCTATCCCAGGTCTATCCCAGGTCTATCCCAGGGCTCTCCAGGTCTATCCCAGGTCTATCCCAGGTCTATCCCAGGTCTGTCCCAGGTCTATCCAGGTCTATCCCAGGCTATCCAGGTCTATCCCAGGTCTATCCAGGTCTATCCCAGGTCTGTCCCAGGTCTATCCAGGTCTATCCCAGGCTATCCAGGTCTATCCCAGGTCTATCCCAGGGCTCTCCAGGTCTATCCCAGGTCTATCCCAGGTCTATCCCAGGGCTCTCCAGGTCTATCCCAGGTCTATCCCAGGTCTATCCCAGGTCTGTCCCAGGTCTATCCAGGTCTATCCCAGGCTATCCAGGTCTATCCCAGGTCTATCCAGGTCTATCCCAGGTCTGTCCCAGGTCTATCCAGGTCTATCCCAGGCTATCCAGGTCTATCCCAGGTCTATCCCAGGTCTATCCCAGGTCTATCCAGGTCTATCCCAGGTCTATCCAGGTCTATCCCAGGCTATCCAGGTCTATCCCAGGTCTATCCAGGTCTATCCCAGGTCTGTCCCAGGTCTATCCAGGTCTATCCCAGGCTATCCAGGTCTATCCCAGGTCTATCCCAGGTCTGTCCCAGGTCTATCCAGGTCTATCCCAGGTCTATCCAGGTCTATCCCAGGTCTGTCCCAGGTCTATCCAGGTCTATCCCAGGTCTATCCAGGTCTATCCCAGGCTCTCCAGGTCTATCCAGGTCTATCCCAGGCACTCCAGGTCTATCCCAGCCTTGCCCCTCTCCGGCAGTGTGCGGGGTTATCCCAGGTCTATCCCAGGTCTATCCCAGGGCTCTCCAGGTCTATCCCAGGTCTATCCCAGGTCTATCCCAGGGCTCTCCAGGTCTATCCAGGTCTATCCCAGGTCTATCCCAGGTCCATCCCAGGTCTATCCCAGGCACTCCAGGTCTATCCCAGCCTTGCCCCTCTCCGGCAGTGTGCGGGCAGTCCGCGGGCGGCGTGGAGGACGAGGGCGAGTCGCAGGCGGGCTGGATCGAGGGCGCTGCCATCCTCTTCTCGGTCATCATCGTGGTGCTGGTGACGGCCTTCAACGACTGGAGCAAGGAGAAGCAGTTCCGGGGGCTGCAGAGCCGCATCGAGCAGGAGCAGAAGTTCACGGTGATCCGCAAGGGCCAGGTGATCCAGATCCCCGTGGCCGAGATCGTGGTGGGCGACATCGCCCAGATCAAGTACGGTGAGTGCGGCTGCCTGGGGACCCCCCCCCCGGGGGGATTGCTGGCAATGCCCCCCTGCAGCTCCTCTCAACATCCCTGGACACTCCAGCAGCTGCTGCAGCTGAATTTGTGTGGTTTCCCAGCTCCTCTTGGAGGGTGTTGCCTGATCCAGATGTTGGGGAATGTTCGCTTGGCCAGGAGATGTTGGGGAATATTCTGTTACCCAGGAGATGTTGGGGAATGTTTCCTTATCCAGGAGATGTTGGGGAATGTTTCCTCACTCAGGAGATGCTGGAGAGTCTTTCCTTATCCAGGACATGCTGGGGAGTCTTTCCTTATCCAGGACATGCTGGGGAGTCTTTCCTTATCCAGGAGATGTTGGGGAGTCTTTCCTTATCCAGGAGATGCTGGGGAGTGTTTCCTTATCCAGGAGATGCTGGGGAGTGTTTCCTTATCCAGGAGATGCTGGGGAGTGTTTCCTTATCCAGGACATGCTGGGGAGTGTTTCCTTATCCAGGAGATGTTGGGGAATATTTTCTCACCCAGGAGATGTGAATATTCTGTTATCCAGGAGATGCTGGGGAGTGTTTCATCACCCAGGAGATGTGAATATTCTGTTATCCAGGAGATGTTGGGGAATATTTCCTTATCCAGGAGATGTTGGGGAATATTCTGTTATCCAGGAGATGTTGGGAAGTGTTTCCTTACCCAGGAGATGTTGGGGAATATTTCCTTATCCAGGAATTGTTGGGAAATATTTCCTCACCCAGGAGATGTGAATATTCTGTTTTCCAGATGTTGGGGAATATTCTGTTATCCAGTAGTTTTTGGGGAATATTTCCTTATCCAAATGTCAGTGGATATTTCCTCATCCAGGAGATGTTGCTGGATATTTCCTTATCCAGGAGTTTTTGGGGAATATTTCCTCACCCAGGAGATGTGAATATTCTGTTATCCAGATGTTGGTGAATATTCTGTTGTCCAGGAATTTTTGGGGAATATTTCCTCATCCAGTAATTTTTGGGCAATATTTCCTTGTCCTGGAGGTGTTGGTGGATGTTTCCTTCTCCATGATCTGCAGCCCTTGGGATAAATCAGGGCCTGCTCCTCATTCCCAGGGGGAATATTCCTCCCATTCAGGAAGGAGATTGATCCAACACAATTCCCAAGAGCCCAATCCCACTCTGGGAGTGAATTTTGGATGCATCAGGAGCTCTGGGAAGGATCCATTAACACCAGATGGGGAAGCACTGAGCAAAATCCTCCCCAGGGCTCTCCATGCATGGGGAGGATTTGGGAATTTGGGTTTCATTTCAGAGCACCTGTCCCTTCCAAACCTGCTGCTTCTCCTCCCTCTGAGCTGAGCTTGGGATGTTTTTGGAGCATCCCATGGGCTGATCCCTGTTGTCCCTCCTGGCCCAGGTGATCTCCTGCCAGCAGATGGGATCCTGATCCAGGGCAATGACCTGAAAATAGATGAGAGTTCATTGACTGGGGAGTCAGACCAGGTGAAGAAATCCATGGACAAGGACCCCATGCTGCTCTCAGGTGAGTCCTGCCTGGGCTCAGGTGGGTCCTGGGGTGGTTCTGGCTGGGCTCAGGTGGGTCCTGGGGTGGTCCTGCCTGGGCTCAGGTGAGTCCTGGGGTGGTTCTGCCTGGGCTCAGGTGAGTCCTGGCTGGGCTCAGGTGGGTCCTGGGGTGGTTCTGGCTGGGCTCAGGTGGGTCCTGGGGTGGTTCTGGCTGGGCTCAGGTGGGTCCTGCTCTCAGGGAGGTGTCCAAGGCCAGGCTGCAGCAATCTGGGGTTTGGGGTGGGACAGGATGGGGTTGAGGGTCCTTTCTAACCCAAACCAGTTTGGATTTTGTGGGGTGGGAATAGGGAATCTCAATCTGGGATCCTGTGGGTGGGATTTGGGGTCTCTGGGATTCTGTGGGTGGGATTTGGGGTCTCTGGGATCTTGTGGGTGGGAATTGGGGTCTGTGGGATTATGTGGGTGGGAATTGGGGTCTGTGGGATTCTGTGGGTGGGATTTGGGGTCTGTGGGATTCTGTGGGTGGGATTTGGGGTCTCTGGGATCTTGTGGGTGGGATTTGGGGTCTGTGGGATTCTGTGGGTGGGATTTGGGGGTCTCTGGCATTCTGTGGGTGGGAATTGGGGTCTGTGGGATTCTGTGGGTGGGAATTGGGGTCTGTGGGATTCTGTGGGTGGGAATTGGGGCCTGTGGGATCCTGTGGGTGGGATTTGGGGGTCTCTGGGATCCTGTGGGTGGGATTTGGGGTCTCACCTGTGTGCCCATGGCCTTCCTACCAGGTACCCACGTGATGGAGGGCTCGGGCAGGATGGTGGTGACTGCAGTGGGCATCAACTCCCAGACTGGGATCATCTTCACCCTCCTGGGAGCAGGAGAAGGTGATGAGGAGAAGAAAGTGAAGAAAGGTAAGAAAATGCACTGAACCTGCTTTTCCCTCCTGCTTTCCTGGGAATCACCCACAGGCTGCCCCCACATCAGGCTCAGGTGGTGGGAGGTGAGTCCTGGCTCACCCCCAGGGGCTGGGGGGTGACACAAACCCATTGTCATTGTCACCTGGGGCTGGCTGAGGTGACAGTGACACATTTGGGGGGCTCAGATCTCCCTGCTCTGGGTCTGGTGCTGCCCAGGGTGGGGACAAGTCTGAGCTTCCCACAGGGATCTGATGGAGCAGGAGGGAGAGGCTGGAGCTGCAGGAAGGCAGAGTTTTCCTGAAATTTTGCTGGAATTTTGCTGAAATTTTGCTGGAATTTTGCTGGAATTTTGCTGAAATTTTGCTGAAATTTTGCTGAAATTTTGCTGGAATTTTGCTGGAATTTTGCTGGAATTTTGCTGAAATTTTGCTGAAATTTTTGCTGAAATTTTGCTGAAATTTTTCTGACATTTTCCTGACATTTTCCTGAATTTTTCCTGAAATTTTCCTGAAATTCTGCTCTGTGGAGCTCTGTGCTTTCTCCTCCTGAGAATCTGAGGCGCCTCCAGCACCCTGAGGCACTGCTGGGGTTGTGGGGAAATTCAGAATCCTTGGAACAGCAAATCACTGAAATGGGAATTTGGTGGGAAATTCAGAATCCTTGGCACAGAAAGGAACTGAATTCTGGAATTTGGTGGAAAATTCAGAACCCTTGGCATAATGAAGCACTAAATTGGGAATCTGGTGAGGAAATTTGGAGCCCTTGGCACAGCAAGGAGCTGAGTTTGGGGATTTGGAGGGAAATTTGGAATCCTTGGCACAGCAGGGAGCTGAATTTGGGGATTTGGAGGGAAATTCAGAACCCTTGGCATAATGAAGCACTGAATTGGGAAATTCAGAATCCTTGGCACAGAAAGGAGCTGAATTTGGGATTTTGGTGGGAAATTCAGAATCCTTGGCCCTGCAAGGAGCTGATTTGGGATTTTGGTGGGAAATTCAGAATCCTTGGCCCTGCAAGGAGCTGATTTGGGAATTTGGGGGATTCAGAGCCCTTGGCACAGCAGGGATCTGAATTTGGGATTTGGGGGATTCAGAGCCCTTGGCACAGCAGGGATCAGAATTTGGGATTTGGGGGATTCAGAGCCCTTGGCACAGCAGGGATCAGAATTTTGGGATTTGGGGGATTCAGAGCCCTTGGCACAGCAAAGAGCTGAATTTTGGGATGTGGGGGATTCAGAGCCCTTGGCACAGCAGGGATGTGAATTTTGGGATTTGGGGATTCAGAGCCCCTGTGTGCCCGGGCTGTGGCTCTGCCCCGCTGCCCCCAGGGGTGTCCCTGCCGTGTCCCCCCCGCCCCTCTTTGCCCCTCCCCCCGCTCAGCCCTGCCCCCTTTCTCTCTCTGAACAGGTAAAAAAAAGCGGCGCCCCCGAAAATCGCAACAAAGGTAACGCAGCTCCGCGGCCCCTCCCCCACCTGCCCCTCCCCCCTCCAGGACAGGGTGCAGCGAGCCCTGGACCCCGCTGGCCAAAATTTGGGAGGGTCAAAAGCAGGGGGAGGTGAAATTAAGGGAATAAAAGTGTGTTTGTGTTGATTTGATTTATATTTATATTTATATTTATATTTATATTTATATTTGTATTTATATTAATATTTACACTTATATTTACATTTGCATTTACTTTTATATTTACACTTATATTTATGTTTACATTTACATTTACACGTACATTTACATTTATATATATATTTATATTTACACTTACATTTATATTTTCACTTATATTTATATTTACATTTGCATTTATATTTACACTTACACTTACATTTATATTTATATTGCATTTATATTATATTTATATTTGTTATATTTATATTATATTTATATATAAATATAAACAAATATATAAATATAAATACTTATATTTATATTATAGTTATATTTACATTTATGTGAATACTTTATATTTATATATATTTATATTATATATAATATTTACATTTATATTTACTTTTACATTTACACGTATATTTACATTTACATTTATATTTACATTCATATTTATACTTATATTTATATTATTATTATAATTATACTTTATATCTATATCTATACCTTTATTTACATCTATATTTATATTATAATTATATTTATATTCATATTTATATTTTATATTTATACCATATTTATATTTGCACTTATATTTACACTTATATTTATATTTATATTTATATTTATATATTTATAGAAGGGTCTCCAGGTATATTTAAGGCAGATAAACCCCCCCAGGGCTCACCCAAAATTGACCACAGATTTTATAAATTTTCTATTTGCATATTGGGGGTTAATTTTTTAATTACAGCTTCAGGTAATGAAATTTTTTTTACCCTGTGTTTGCTCCCCCAGCTCAGTTTTATTTTCATTTTTCAAGGCTTGGGACACTGAGGTGTCCTTGATTCCCAGGCCTGGGGAGGAATTGTTGTGTCTGACCAGAATGGGAAAAAATCAGCTCCCACTGATTTAGATTATGCACTGAAGAATTGCAGGATTGCAACCATGAAAAATAGAAAAATATATAAAATGTATAAAAATATTTTTAAAAAAAATCAAAATATTAAATAGCGGTATCAAAAATATCAATAGCTCACATGAAAATGTGAAAAATACAAAAATACATAAAATATATAAAATTGATGAAATACATAAAATAGATAAAATATATAAAATAGATAAAATAAATGAAATATATAAAATATAAAAAGCTAAAATCCAGATGCATCACTGGGTGCCATTCCTATTGTCCCTGTGTGGGAAAAATCCCTTTTTTGGGATGAGTGCATGAGTCACAGCAGGATTGATGGTTTACAGCCCCTCACAGTGTCCCTGGGGCTCAGCTGCGTGTCCTGGTGGCATTTTTTGAATTCCTGGTGACATTTTTGGGCACAGCTGGGTGTCCTGGTGACATTTTTGGGCTGAGTTGGAATACCCTGGTGCCATTCCTGGAATTGCCTGGTGACATTTTTGGGCACAGCTGGATGTCCTGGTGACATTTTTGGGCTGAGTTGGAATACCCTGGTGACATTCCTGGAATTGCATGGTGCCATTTTTGGGCACAGCTGGATGTCCTGGTGACATTTTTGGGCAGAGCTGGAATTCCTGGTGACATTTTTTGGACTGAGCTTGATGCCCCAGTGCCATTCCTGGAACTCCCTGCTGGCATTTTTGGGCAGAGCTGGAATTCCTGGTGACATTTTTGGGCAGAGCAGGATGCCCTGGTAGCTTTCCTGGAATACCCTGGTGACATTTTTGCGCAGAGCTGTAATTCTTGGTGACATTTTTGGGCTGAGCTGGGTGCCCTGGTGGCTCTCCTGGAATACCCTGGTGACATTTTTGGGCAGAGCTGGAATTCCTGGTGACATTTTTGGGCTGAGCTGGGTGCCCTGGTGGCTCTCCTGGAATTCCTGGTGACATTTTTTGGACTGAGCTTGATGCCCCAGTGCCATTCCTGGAACTCCCTGCTGGCATTTTCGGGCAGAGCTGGAATTCCTGGTGACATTTTTGGGCAGGGCTGTAATTCCCTGGTGCCATTCCTGCAATTCCCTGGTGCTATTTTTGGCAGAGCTGTAATTCCCTGGTGCCATTCCTGCAATTCCCTGGTGCCATTCCTGCAGTTCCCTGGTGCCATTTTTGGCAGAGCTGCAATTCCCTGGTGCCATTCCTGCAATTCCCTGGTGCCATTTTCAGTCAGAGCTGCAGTTCCCTGGTGCAATTTTTGGGCAGAGCTGTAATTCCCTGGTGCCATTCCTGCAATTCCCTGGTGCCATTCCTGCAATTCCCTGGTGCCATTTTTGGGCAGAGCTGTAATTCCCTGGTGCCATTCCTGCAGTTCCCTGGTGCCATTCCTGCAGTTCCCTGGTGCCATTTTTGGCAGAGCTGTAATTCCCTGGTGCCATTCCTGCAGTTCCCTGGTGCCATTCCTGCAGTTCCCTGGTGCCATTCCTGCAGTTCCCTGGTGCCATTTTTGGCAGAGCTGTAATTCCCTGGTGCCATTCCTGCAGTCCCCTGGTGCCATTCCTGCAGTTCCCTGGTGTCATTCCTGCAGTTCCCTGGTGCCATTCCTGCAGTTCCCTGGTGCCATTCCTGCAGTTCCCTGGTGCCATTTTTGGCAGAGCTGTAATTCCCTGGTGCCATTCCTGCAGTTCCCTGGTGTCATTCCTGCAGTTCCCTGGTGCCATTCCTGCAGTTCCCTGGTGTCATTCCTGCAGTCCCCTGGTGCCATTCCTGCAGTCCCCTGGTGCCATTCCTGCAGTCCCCTGGTGCCATTCCTGCAGTTCCCTGGTGTCATTCCTGCAGTTCCCTGGTGCCATTCCTGCAGTTCCCTGGTGCCATTCCTGCAGTTCCCTGGTGCCATTTTTGGCAGAGCTGTAATTCCCTGGTGCCATTCCTGCAGTTCCTTGGTGCCATTCCTGCAGTTCCCTGGTGCCATTCCTGCAATCCCCTGGTGCCATTCCTGCAGTCCCCTGGTGCCATTCCAGCCAGGGCTGTCCCCAGCCTGTGCCCAGGGCTCTCCTGCACCCTGTCCTGTCCTGCCCTGGCCCCGTCAGCGTTTCCTCTCCAGTGTTTCTCACACTGTTCTTTGCAGGCTCTGGAGGAAGCCCCATTTCTGCACCTCTCTCTCTTTTTCCTCTCTTTCCTCTCATTTTTCCTCTCTTTTCTCTCTCTCTCAGCAGTTTGAGTTGCCTTCCCTCCATCAGATGTGTCCTGCTGCTTTGTTGTGTCCGTGTCACCTCTGTTGTCACCGTGGAGGTTCCTCTGTGGAACAGGGGACAGGGCTGGTGGCCCTGGGGACACTGCTGCTCCTCCAGCCCCAGTGGGGAGGGGTTCCCATCCCTCTCCAAAATTTCCAGGCTTGGGTTTGCCCAGGGCAGCCTTGCAGCTGGATTAGCCCAGTTTTAGGAGCAGGAAGCCAGGCTGGGTCAGGTCCCAAAGGTGTGGATACTCCAGGATGGGATTTGGGGACTCCAGGTTGGGGTTTTTGGGGAATCCAGACTGGGATTTGAGGATTCAAGTTGGGGTTTGGAGGTTCCAGGTTGGGGTTTGAGGATTCCATGTTGGGATTTGAGGATTCCAGGTTGGGGTTTGAGGATCCCAGATTGGGATTTGGGGATTCCAGGTTGAGGTTTGAGGATTCCAGGTTGGGATTTGGGGATTCCAGGTTGGGATTTGGGGATTCCAGATTGGGATTTGAGGATTCCAGGTTGGGGTTTGAGGATTCCAGGTTGGGGTTTGAGGATTCCAGGTTGGGGTTTGAGGATTCCTGGTTGGGATTTGAGGATTCCAGGCTGGGATTTGAGGATTCCAGGTTGGGGTTTGAGGATCCCAGATCGGGATTTGAGGATTCCAGGTTGGGGTTTCAGGATTCCAGGTTGGGATTTGAGGATTCCAAGATGGGGTTTCAGGATTCCAGGTTGGGATTTGAGGATCCCAGATTGGGATTTGAGGATTACAGTTGGAATTTGGGGATTCCAGGTTGAGATTTGGGGGTTCCAGGCTGGGATTTGAGGATTCCTGGTTGGAATTAGAGGATTCCTGGCTCCCTGCTCTTCAATCTCCATCCCAATTTCTAACCCTCCCCTCCATCTCGGCCCTTCCCTGGCGAGTGGTTCCTGCTGGGCTGCCCCCAGGGCACTGCACAGGTGGCTCTGGGGGAGATTTGGGGACACTCATCGAGGGACTGGGGGGCACTGGAGCATCTCTGGGCTGATCCCAAAGCACTCCCAGCCAGCAAGGCTTAGAGAGACCCCAAAATCCAGCCTGGAGGATTTCCTGCAGAGGTGTGACCGACTCACCTCTGAACATCCCTTACCTGTGGGCAGGTGACAAGTGACAAAAGCAGCCTGGAGAGAGGTGGCAGGGCCTGGGACATGGAGCTTCCACGTGCTGGGACTCGTTGTGTGCTCGGGAGTGGTTCCTTGTGCTGGGATTTCTCTCTCTCTCTCTGCCACCACCATCCTCCTCCGTGGTGTCCTGCTCGGGGTCTCTCTCCTATTCACACCTGGTGTCTTCTTCTTTTGCCCCTCCTGGGCTGTAGCTAAAACTCAGGATGGTGTGGCCTTAGAGATCCAGCCCCTGAAGAGCCAGGAGGGGGTGGAGAACGAGGAGAAGGAGAAGAAGAAGGTGAAAGTGCCCAAGAAGGAGAAGTCGGTGCTGCAGGGGAAGCTGACGCGCCTGGCGGTGCAGATCGGGAAGGCAGGTGGGTGACAGTGACAGTGACAGTGACCCCAGAGCTGCTGGGGCAGGGCTGTGCCTGTCCCCAGTGTCCCCTGAGCTCATGGGACAGGGCTGTGCCTGTCCCCTGTGTCCCCAGAGCTGCTGGGGCAGGGCTGTGCCTGTCCCCAGTGTCCCCTGAGCTGCTGGGGCAGGGCTGTGCCTGTCCCCAGTGTCCCCTGAGCTGCTGGGGCAGGGCTGTGCCTGTCCCCAGTGACCCCAGAGCTGCTGGGGCAGGGCTGTGCCTGTCCCCAGTGTCCCCTGAGCTGCTGGGGCAGGGCTGTGCCTGTCCCCAGTGTCCCCTGAGCTGCTGGGACAGGGCTGTGCCTGTCCCCTGTGTCCCCTGAGCTCATGGGACAGGGCTGTGCCTGTCCCCAGTGTCCCCTCACCCATCCTTGTCCCTGTCCCCAGTGTCCCCAGGGCTGCTGGGGAAGGACTGTTCCTGACCCGTGTCCCCTCACCTCTCCCGTGTCCCCAGGGCTGATCATGTCCCCAGGGCTGATCATGTCCCCATTGTCCCCTCACCTCTCCCGTGTCCCCAGGGCTGATCATGTCCCCATTGTCCCCTCACCTCTCCCGTGTCCCCAGGGCTGATCATGTCCCCATTGTCCCCTCACCTCTCCCATGTCCCCAGGGCTGATCATGTCCCCAGTGTCCCCTCACCTCTCCCGTGTCCCCAGGGCTGATCATGTCCCCATTGTCCCCTCACCTCTCCCGTGTCCCCAGGGCTGATCATGTCCCCAGGGCTGATCATGTCCCCATTGTCCCCTCACCTCTCCCGTGTCCCCAGGGCTGATCATGTCCCCAGGGCTGATCATGTCCCCATTGTCCCCTCACGTCTCCCATGTCCCCAGGGCTGATCATGTCCCCAGGGCTGATCATGTCCCCATTGTCCCCTCACCTCTCCCGTGTCCCCAGGGCTGATCATGTCTGCCATCACTGTCATCATCCTGGTGCTCTACTTCGTCATCGACACTTTTGGGGTGCAGGGCCGGCCCTGGCTGGCCGAGTGCACCCCCATCTACATCCAGTACTTCGTCAAGTTCTTCATCATCGGTGTCACCGTGCTGGTGGTGGCCGTGCCCGAGGGGCTCCCGCTGGCTGTCACCATCTCCCTGGCCTACTCTGTCAAGGTGAGCAGCAGGGGAGGGAACCCCACTGAAACACCTTCAGAAAATCAGGATTTTAGGTGCCTTGCTGAAAATTGAATGTTAGAGGGGAGGAGTTGTCTGGAGTTAAATAATTGATTTTCTGTCATTTTGTGTTTGCTCCCAATGCAAACTGGTGAGCAGACCCAGAGGAACATGGACAATGCAGCCAGAAAGTCGTTCTTTGGAAATTGGGCTGTCCCCAGAAATCATTTGTGTTGTCATTGACAAAAGGTCAAGAGTTTAGGGTGAGGAAGACTCAACTTACTTCCTCCTTTTAAGACCCCTCCCCACAAAAACGGGAGGAGACCAGACCAGGCTTAATTGAAGACCCCCGACTTAATTGAAGAAGTCAATCAATTCTTAATAGCCATACCAGCTAATTACCATATGAAGCAGGGATGGGAGGGGCTGATTGGCTGAATCCTTTCCAATAAACTCTGTGATCTGTAATTTTGCAGTGTGTATTAGAGGATTACCTCTAATGAATAAACACACTCTTATTATAAGGGCATGGGTGTAAGAGGGAGCATGGAGAGTAGAGAGAATATGAGGGGTAAGAGAGGTGAGGGGGCAATTTCCTGTTTACAACACAATAAATATTCTTTGATATTCTAATACAAAATAATAAAATACTCTGATTTCCATTAACCAATTGAACACGATAAATATTCTTTGATATTCTAATACAAAATAATAAAATATTCTGATTTCCATTAACCAATTGAACACAACAAACATTATTTTATATTCTAATACAAAATAATAAAATATTCTGATTTCCATTTACCAGTTGAACACAATACACCAATTCCTTCATATTTACGTGCAACTTCTCAGAATCACTAAATCATTTCATGGCTTAACCCTTATTTTCAACCTTTTTCTGCCATACTTTGGACAGGTCGGTTCTTTGGTATTTTGTGACATTTAAATGAAGGAAAAAAATCCTTAAACCTCCACACGGGCATCACTTAAACAACGGAACACACCCTAAACTCCCACACGGTTTTCAACCTCCCATTCAACAAAAACCCCCTAACGCTTCTATTCCTCCGATCCCCAAATCCCCCCCAACACCCACTTGGGGTCTCCCCGCAGAAAATGATGAAGGACAACAACCTGGTGAGGCACCTGGACGCCTGCGAGACCATGGGCAACGCCACGGCCATCTGCTCGGACAAGACGGGCACGCTGACCATGAACCGCATGACGGTGGTGCAGGCGTTCGTGGGGGACGCGCTGTTCCGCCAGCTGCCCGAGCCCGAGGCCATCCTGCCCCGCACGCTCGACCTGCTGGTGCAGGGCGTGGCCATCAACTCTGCCTACACCTCCAAGATCTTGGTGAGGGGCGTGGGGAGGGGGTTGGGATGCTGTTAGGGTGGGTTTGGTATGGGTTTGGGGTGGGTTTGGTATGGGTTTGGATGGTTTTGGTATGGGTTTGGATGGTTTTGGGGTGGGTTTGGTATGGGTTTGGATGGGTTTGGGGTGGGTTTGGATGGTTTTGGTATGGGTTTGGATGGTTTTGGTATGGGTTTGGCTGGTTTTGGGGTGGGTTTGGATGGTTTGGTATGGGTTTGGATGGTTTTGGGATGGGTTTGGTATGGGTTTGGATGGTTTTGGGGTGGGTTTGGATGCTTTTGGGGTGGGTTTGGTATGGGTTTGGATGGTTTTGGGGTGGGTTTGGATGGTTTTGGTGTGGGTTTGGTATGGATTTGGATGGTTTTGGGGTGGGTTTGGCTGGTTTTGGTGTGGGTTTGGTATGGGTTTGGATGGTTTTGGGGTGGGTTTGGATGGTTTTGGGGTGGGTTTGGTATGGGTTTGGCTGGTTTTGGGGTGGGTTTGGATGGTTTTGGTATGGGTTTGGATGGTTTTGGGGTGGGTTTGGCTGGTTTTGGGGTGGGTTTGGATGGGTTTGGTATGGGTTTGGATGGTTTTGGGGTGGGTTTGGTATGGGTTTGGATGGTTTTGGGGTGGGTTTGGTATGGGTTTGGATGGTTTTTGGGTGGGTTTGGTATGGGTTTGGCTGGTTTTGGGGTGGGTTTGGATGGTTTTGGGGTGGGTTTGGTATGGGTTTGGGTGGGTTTGGTATGGGTTTGGCTGGTTTTGGGGTGGGTTTGGCTGGTTTTGGGGTGGGTTTGGTATGGGTTTGGCTGGTTTTGGGGTGGGTTTGGTATGGGTTTGGCTGGTTTTGGCATGGCTTTTCCTGCTTTTGGCACAGTTTTTCCTGCCTTTGGCAGGGCTTTTCCTGCATCTGGCAGGGCTTTTCCTGCCTTTGGCATGGGTTTGACATGGATTTTCCTGCTTTTGGCATGACTTTTCCTGCTTTTGGCACAGTTTTTCCTGCTTTTGGCACAGTTTTTCCTGCTTTTGGCAGGGGTTTTCCTGCTTTTGGCACAGCTTTTCCTGCTTTTGGCAGGGCTTTTCCTGCTTTTGGCACAGTTTTTCCTGCATTTGGCATGGCTTTTCCTGCTTTTGGCACAGTTTTTCCTGCATTTGGCAGGGCTTTTCCTGCTTTTCCCACGGCTTTCCCTGCTTTTGGCATGGGTTTCACATGCGTTTTCCTGCTTTTGTCATGGGTTTGGCACAACTTTTCCTGCTTGGGTTTGGCACAGCTTTTCCTGCTTTTCCCACAGCTTTTCCTGCTTTTGGCAGGGCTTTTCCTCCTTTTGGCATGGATTTGGCATGGATTTTCCTGCTTTTTGCACAACTTTTCCTGCTTTTGCCATGGGTTTGGCATGGCTTTTGCTGTTTTTAGCACAGTTTTTCCTGCCTTTGATATGGCTTTTCCTGCTTTTGGCATGGGTTTGGTATGACTTTTCCTCTTTTTAGCATGGTTTTGACAAGGCTTTTCCTGCTTTTGGCATGGGTTTGCCATGGCTTTTCCTGCTTTTGCCATGGCTTTTCTTGCTTTTAGCACAGATTTTCCTGCTTTTAGCACAGGTTCACCATACTTTCCCTGCTTTTAGCACAAATTTTCCTGCTTTTAGCACAGGTTCACCATACTTTCCCTGCTTTTAGCACAGATTTTTCTGCTTTTACCATGGCTTTTCCTGCTTTTAGCACAGGTTCACCATACTTTCCCTGCTTTTAGCCCAGATTTTCCTGCTTTTAACCCATTCCCCCATCCTTCCCTCAGCCTCCAGAGAAGGAGGGGGGTCTGCCCCGCCAGGTGGGCAACAAGACCGAGTGTGCCCTGCTGGGCTTCGTGCTGGACCTGAAGCAGGACTACCAGGCCGTGCGCAACGAGGTGCCCGAGGAGAAGCTCTACAAGGTTTACACCTTCAACTCCGTGCGCAAATCCATGAGCACCGTGCTGAGGAGCGGCGGCGGCTTCCGCATGTACAGCAAGGGCGCCTCCGAGATCATCCTGCGCAAGTAACTCCTGCTCTGAGAGGGGCTGGGGGCTCTGCCCCTCCGAGGGGGTGTTCATGGGGGGTTTTTGGGGTTTTTTGGGGTTTTTTTTGGGATTTTTGGGGGTTTGGGAAGTGGGGATATGTGGGTGTACAGCAAGGGCGCCTCCGAGATCATCCTGCGCAAGTAAATCCTGCTCTGAGAGGGGCTGGGGGGCTCTGCCCCTCCGAGGGGGGGTGGGAGGTGTTCATGGGGTTTTTGGGGGGTTTTTTGGGGGTTTTTTGGAGGGTTTGGGGAGTGGGGATTTGTGGGTGTACAGCAAGGGTGCCTCCGAGATCATCCTGCGCAAGTAACTCCTGCTCTGAGAGGGGCTGGGGGCTCTGCCCCTCCGAGGGGGTGTTCATGGGGGGTTTTTGGGGTTTTTTGGGGGGTTTTTGGGGCGTTTTTTGGGATTTTTTGGGGGTTTGGGGAGTGGGGATATGTGGGTGCACAGCAAGGGTGCCTCTGAGATCATCCTGCACAAGTAACTCCTGCTCTGGGGCTCTGCTGACCATGGGGGGGTGGGAGCTGTTCATGGGGGTTTTTGGGGTTTTTTTTGGGTTTTTTGGGGTTTTTTTGGGATTTTTTAGGGGTTTGGGGAGTGGGGGTGTGTGGGTGTACAGCAAGGGCGCCTCCGAGATCATCCTGCACAAGTAAATCCTGCTCTGAGCAGACTGGGGGCTGTGCTGACCCATGGGGGTGGGAGGGATCCATGGGGTTTTTTGGGGGTTTTTTGGAGTTTGGGGAGTGGGGGTGTGTGGTTGGGTGGAGTGGTTTTGGGGTGGGTTTGGGGGAGCTGGAGGGAACTGTGGAAAAGTGGATAGCCCCTTTTTTGTGGATGGGGTGCCAGGATTGTGCTGAGTGTTTTTAGGAAGGTTGAAGGGGGTTGTGAAAGGGGAATGTTTCCCTTTGGGAGATGGGGTTATGGGATTGTGCTGAGTGGTTTTTGGGTGCATTTAGGGAATCTGGAGGGGGCTGTGAAAAAGGGGATAGCCCATTTTGTGGATGGGGTGCCAGGATTGTGCTGAGTGTTTTTAGGAAGGTTGAAGGGGGGTTGTGAAAGGGGAATGTTTCCCTTTGGGAGATGGGGTTATGGGATTGTGCTGAGTGGTTTTTGGGTGCATTTAGGGAATCTGGAGGGGGCTGTGAAAAAGGGGATAGCCCATTTTGTGGATGGGGTGCCAGGATTGTGCTGAGTGTTTTTTGGGTGGTTCTGGGGAAGCTGGAAGGAGCTGTGGAAGGGGAATTCCCCCCTTCTTGTGGATCAGGTTCCAGGAATGTGCCGAGTGTTTTTTGGAAGGTTGGAGGGGGTCATGGAAGGGCAATGTTCCCCTTTGGGAGATGGGGTTATGGGATTGTGCTGAGTGGTTTTTGGGTGCATTTAGGGAATCTGGAGGGGGCTGTGAAAAAGGGGATAGCCCATTTTGTGGATGGGGTGCCAGGATTGTGCTGAGTGTTTTTTGGAAGGTTGGAGGGGGTCGTGGAAGGGGAATGTTCCCCTTTGGGAGATGGGGTTGTGAGATTGTGCTGAGTGGTTTTTGGGTGCATTTAGGAAATCTGGAGGAAGGAAAGGGGGAATGTTCCCATTTTTGTGGCTGGCAGGACTGTTCCTCTCCTCTCCTCACCTGCCATCCCTCCTCAGGTGCACCAAGATCCTGGACAAGGACGGCGAGGCGCGGCTGTTCAAGGTGAAGGACAGGGACGAGATGGTGAAGAAGGTGATCGAGCCCATGGCCTGCCACGGGCTCAGGACCATCTGCCTGGCGTTCCGGGACTTCCCCGGGGACCCCGAGCCCGACTGGGACAGCGAGAGCGAGATCCTGGCCGAGCTGACCTGCATTGCTGTGGTGGGGATCGAGGATCCCGTCCGGCCCGAGGTACGGCCCTGCCCGGGCTGGGCATCCCCTCCTGGGGATCATCTGATCCCTGGGGATCATCCCATCCCTGGGGATTCCAGCATCCCATCCTGGGGATCATCCCATCCTGGGGATCATCTGATCCCTGGGGATCATCCCATCCTGGGGATCATCTGATCCCTGGGGATCATCCCATCCTGGGGATCATCCCATCCCTGGGGATTCCAGCATCCCCTCCTGGGGATCATCTGATCCCTGGGGATCATCCCATCCCTGGGGATTCCAGCATCCCATCCTGGGGATCATCCCATCCCTGGGGATTCCAGCATCCCCTCCTGGGGATCATCTGATCCCTGGGATTCCAGCATCCCATCCTGGGGATCATCTGATCCCTGGGATTCCAGCATCCCATCCCTGGGGATTCCAGCATCCCATCCTGGGGATCATCTGATCCCTGGGATTCCAGCATCCCATCCCTGGGGATTCCAGCATCCCATCCTGGGGATCATCTGATCCCTGGGGATTCCAGCATCCCATCCTGGGGATTCCAGCATCCCATCCTGGGGATCATCTGATCCCTGGGATTCCAGCATCCCATCCTGGGGATTCCAGCATCCCATCCTGGGGATCATCTGATCCCTGGGGATTCCAGCATCCCATCCTGGGGATCATCTGATCCCTGGGGATCATCCCATCCTGGGGATCATCCCATCCTGGGGATCATCTGATCCCTGGGATTCCAGCATCCCATCCTGGGGATCATCTGATCCCTGGGATTCCAGCATCCCATCCCTGGGGATCATCCCATCCCTGGGGACTCCAGCATCCCATCCTGGGGATCATCTGATCCCTGGGATTCCAGCATCCCATCCCTGGGGATCATCCCATCCTGGGGATTCCAGCATCCCATCCTGGGGATTCCAGCATCCCATCCTGGGAATTCCAGCATCCCACCCCTGGGGAATCCAGCATCCCATCCCTGCTGTGTCCCAGATTCCCTGATGGGCCCCAAACTCCCTCATATGTCCCAAAATTCCTGATGTGTCCCCAAATTCCCTGGTGTGCCCAAGCTCCCTGAAGTGCCCCAAACTCTGAAGTGCCCAAACTCCCTGATTCTCCCCCAGCTCCCTGCTGCAGCCATTCCTCTCCCATTTGTTTTTTTAAACAACCCCATGGCAACCTGTTCCCACCCAAAATTCCCAATCTTTGGGGTCTGTGCTGCTCCAGGCTGTGCCTAAAGTGGATGGAAACAGCCAGGAAGGATCCCTGAGCTCCTGGAGCTCTTTTTTTTTTCCCCTCTGAGCTGTCTGCTGGGCTGATGCAATAATTGCCCCTCTGGGCTGCAGTGTGCAGCTCCCCCTGCCCTGCTGCTCCCTGATGGGATGTTCTGGGATCTGGGAATTGCATTAGGGATCCCTGGCTGCTGCTGCTCTGGAGGCCCCTGATTGGATTTGCTGGTTCCTCACTCAAACATCCTCTCTGCTCCCTGAGGGATAAACCCATTAGTGGGGTGGGGGATAAACCCATTAAGGGGGTGGGGGAGAAACCCTTTAGTGGGATGGGGGAGAAACCCTTTAGTGGGGTGGGAGAGAAACCCTTTAGTGGGGTGGGGGAGAAACTCATTAGTGGGGTGGGGGATAAACCCATTAAGGGGGTGGGGGAGAAACCCTTTTTAGTGGGGTGGGAGAGAAACCCTTTAGTGGGGTGGGGGATAAACCCATTAGTGGGGTGGGGGATAAACCCATTAAGGGAGTGGGGGAGAAACCCTTTAGTGGGGTGGGGGATAAACCCATTAGTGGGGAGGGGGATAAACCCATTAGTGGGGAGGGGGATAAACCCATTAAGGGGGTGGGGGATAAACCCATTAAGGGGGTGGGAGAGAAACCCATTAAGGAGGTGGCAGAGGAGGAAATCCCTTTTTTTATGGGATTGGCTGTGCCTTAGCAACCAGCGAGGTGACAACGAGGTGACAGCGAGATCCCTTCCCTTTGGGGTGACACATCCAACCCCCTCACCCCTCCAGAACCCTCCCCAGACCCTTTTACCAAACGGGCTCAGCCTCTGGGCGCTGCCCCATGGCCCTGCTGTCCCCAGGTGCCCGATGCCATCCTCAAGTGCCAGCGCGCGGGGATCACCGTCCGGATGGTGACAGGGGACAACATCAACACGGCCAGAGCCATCGCCACCAAGTGTGGCATCCTGCTGCCCGGGGAGGACTTTCTGTGCCTGGAGGGGAAGGAGTTCAACCGCCTGATCCGCAACGAGAAGGGAGAGGTGGGGCCGGGAGCTGCAGATTCCCAAAATCCTGATGGGTTGGCAGGATCTCAGTGGGTGTCTCAGTTTCTGATGAGTTTCCCAATTTCTAATGGGTTTCTCAAATTCTGATGGGTTTCTCAAATTCTGATGGGTTTCTCAAATTCTGATGGGTTTCTCAAATTCTGATGGGTTTCTCAAATTCTGATGGGTTTCTCAATTTCTAATGGGTTTCTCAAATTCTAATGGTTTTCCCAATTTCTGACGGGTTTCTCAAATTCTAATGGGTTTCCCAGTTTCTGATGGGTTTCTCAAATTCTGACAGGTTTCCCAATTTCTGATGGATTTCTCAAATTCTAATGGTTTTCCCAATTTCTAATGGGTTTCTCAAATTCTGATGGGTTTCCCAATTTCTAATGGGTTTCTCAAATTCTAATGGGTTTCCCCATTTCTGATGGGTTTCCTAAGTGCTTTTGGGTTTTCAGAATCCTGGTGGGTTTCCCAATTCCTAATTGGTTTCCCAAATCCTAATGGGTTTTTCAGATTCTGATGGGTTTCCTAAATCCTGATGAATTTTCAGAATATTTATGGGTTTTCCAAATTCTGATGGGTTTCCTAAATCCTGACGAATTTTCAGAATCTTTATGGGTTTTCCAAATTCTGATGGGTTTCCTAACTGCTTATGGGTTTTCAGAATCCTGATGGGTGTCCCAAATTCTGATAGGTTTTCCAATTTTAATTGGTTTCCCAAATCCTAATGGGTTTTTCATCTTCTGATGGGTTTCCTAACTGTTTATGGGTTTTCCAAATCCTGATGGGTTTTCAGAATCCTGCTGAGTTTCCCGATTTTTAATGTGTTTCCCAATTTCTAACGGGTTTCCCAAGTTTCTGATGGGTTTTCCAAATCCTGATGAGTGTCCCCAATTCTGATGGGTGTCCCAAATCCTTATGGGTTTTCCAAATTCTGATAGGTTTCCCAATTTCTAGTTGGTTTCCTAAATCCTTATGGGTTTTCCAAATTCTGATGGGCTTCCCAATTTCTAATTGGTTTCCCAAATCCTAATGGGTTTTTCAGATTCTGATGTGTTTCCCAAACCCTGCTGGGTTTTCAGAATCCTGCTGAACTTCCCAAACCCTGCTGAACTTCCCAAACCCTGCTGAATTTCCCAAACCCTGCTGAATTTCCTAAACCCTGCTGAATTTCCCAAATCCTGCTGAACTTCCCAAACCCTGCTGAATTTCCCAAACCCTGCTGATTTTCCCAAACCCTGCTGATTTTCCCAAACCCTGCTGAATTTCCCAAACCCTGCTGAATTTCCCAAACCCTGCTGAATTTCCCAAATCCTGCTGAACTTCCCAAATCCTGCTGATTTTCCCAAATCCTGCTGAATTTCCCAAACCCTGCTGAATTTCCCAAACCCTGCTGATTTTCCCAAACCCTGCTGAACTTCCCAAACCCTCCTGAATTTCCCAAACCCTGCTGATTTTCCCAAACCCTGCTGAATTTCCCAAATCCTGCTGATTTTCCCAAACCCTGCTGAACTTCCCAAACCCTGCTGAATTTCCCAAACCCTGCTGAATTTCCCAAACCCTGCTGAATTTCCCAAACCCTGCTGAACTTCCCAAATCCTGCTGATTTTCCCAAATCCTGCTGAATTTCCCAAATCCTGCTGATTTTCCCAAATCCTGCTGAATTTCCCAAACCCTGCTGATTTTCCCAAACCCTGCTGAACTTCCCAAACCCTCCTGAATTTCCCAAACCCTGCTGATTTTCCCAAACCCTGCTGAATTTCCCAAATCCTGCTGATTTTCCCAGACCCTGCTGAACTTCCCAAACCCTGCTGAATTTCCCAAACCCTGCTGAATTTCCCAAACCCTGCTGAATTTCCCAAACCGGCTGAACTTCCCAAATCCTGCTGATTTTCCCAAACCCTGCTGAATTTCCCAAATCCTGCTGATTTTCCCAAATCCTGCTGAATTTCCCAAACCCTGCTGATTTTCCCAAACCCTGCTGATTTTCCCAAACCCTGCTGAATTTCCCAAACCCTGCTGATTTTCCCAAACCCTGCTGAACTTCCCAAACCCTGCTGAACTTCCCAAACCCTGCTGAATTTCCCAAACCCTGCTGATTTTCCCAAACCCTGCTGATTTTCCCAAACCCTGATGCCCAACCCTGCTCGTGCTCAACCCACTCTCCTTCCCTCCTTGGGATTTTCTCTCTGATGAGACAGAAAATTCCTGGTGGAGGGAATTCACCTCCCTTTTTCCTGCTCCTGCAGGTGGAACAGGAGCAGCTGGACAAGATCTGGCCCAAGCTACGTGTGCTGGCACGTTCCTCACCCACAGACAAGCACACCCTGGTGAAAGGTGCCCACCCTATTTTCCCACCCCAATCCCCACTGCCAGCTTTCCCCCTTCCCCTTTTTATTTCATATTTTTGATTTTTTTTTTCCCCCCCAATTTTCTCATTTCCATCACAGGAATCATTGACAGCACCGTGGGGGACCAGAGGCAGGTGGTGGCAGTGACAGGGGATGGCACCAATGATGGCCCAGCCCTGAAGAAAGCAGATGTTGGGTTTGCCATGGTAGGGGCAATTTTGGGATTTTCCTTTGCTCTGGGTTGTGCTGAGTGGGTTTTTTTGGGGGGGTTGTGGAAAGGGGAATGTGCTGCTTTTGATGGTGAAGGTGACAGGAAAATGCTGAGAGTGTTTTTTGGGAAAGGTGGAAAAAGAGGAATTCAATTTTTGACATGGGTTGCCAGGATTGTGCTGAGTGTTTTTTGGGAAAGGTGGAAGGAGAGGAATTCACCAATTTTTGACATGGGATGCCAGGAAAATGCTGAGTGTTTTTTGGGAAAGGTGGAAGGAGAGGAATTCACCAATTTTTGTGCATGGGATGTCAGGAAAATGCTGAGTGTTTTTTGGGTGAATTTAGGAAATCTGGAGGGGGCTGTGAAAGGGGGAATGTGCCCTTTCTTTAGGTGGGATGCCAGGAAGGTGCTGAGAGTTTTTTGAATTATTTTGGGAAAGCTGGAAGGAGATGTGGCAGAGGAATTCACCAATTTTTATGCCAGGATTGTGCCCAGTGTTTTTTAGGTAAATTTGGGAAATCTGGAAGGAGCTGTGAGAGAGAAATCCCCCATTTTTTATGCCAGGATTGTTTTTTGGGTGTGAATCATTTCCACACCATGAAAACTTCTCCAAACCTAAAAAAAATACCCAAAAAGGGAATTTTCTTGGGATGTTTGATCAGAGTTTGAGCTGCATAGGAGTGTGAGCAAGGAATTGGGAATTCCTTGGAAGGACCTGCCCTCTCCTGGTGTCTCTCCATAATTTGGTTTTCTCTTTTTTTTCCCCCTTCACCCAAATTCTAGATCAGGCTTTGGGAATTTATTTGTGCTGGGAAACTCTTTATAAATTCTTTTAAATATGCATAAAATTTTTAAACTTTACAACTCTTTATCTTTTTTATCCTTTCTGAAAGGAGCAGGGAAATAAACCTGTTTTTAACAGATTTCCAGTGGATTAATTTTTAGGGATATGAGCAGGAAGCTGCACAGGGAGTTTTAAGCAAATGAGAGATTTTTGTGAAATATTTTTAGGAACATCCACATTTTGAGGAAATTACATCCAAATGCAATTCCAGAGCCTTTTTAGGGTGAGCAGGGAAGGTTCCCCTAAACCCCATGCCCTACATCAGGCAGGGATTTCCTTTTTTGAGGTGGGATTGGGATCTGGAAAATCCGGGAAAACATTTTGGGATTCCTGCATGGAATTCCTGGGGGGGCAGCGCCTCCCTGTGCCAGCCCCGGGAACTGCAGCCGGGGATTTTTGGGAACACTGAGGATTTTTGGGAACACTGAGGATTTTTGGGAACACTGAGGATTTTTGGGAACATTGAGGATTTTTGGAAACATTTTTGGGAAGCTGCAGGGCCCTGGGGCAGAGCAGAAACCTCTGGGCTCAGTTCTCCCTCCTTTGGGCCACCAGCTGGGGATGGAGCCATTCCCTGCCATGAGGAGGGAGCTGTTTTCCAGCTGTTTTCCAGCTGTTTTCCAGCTATTTCCAACTCTTTTCCAGTTTTTTTTTCCTGCTATGTCCCTGCCATTTCCCAGCTGTTTCCTGGATTTTTTTCTGACTGTTTCCAGCTGTTTCCCAGCCTTTTTCTGGCTGTTCCTTGTCTTTTCCCCAGCTGTTTTCCAGCTGTGTCCCAGCTGTTTCCTGGGTGTTTCCCAGCTGTTTCCCAGCTATTTCCCAGCCTTTTCCTGGCCATTTCCTGACTGTTTCCCAGTTGTTTCCCAGCTGTTTCCTGTCCTTTTTCTGGCTGTTTCCCACCTGTTTCCCTGTCATTTTCTAGCTGTTTTCCAGCTTTTTTCCAGCTGTTTCCTGTCCTTTTTCTGGTTATTTCCTACTTGTTCCCCACCTGTTTCCCACCTGTTCCCTGTCCTTTTCCCAGCTGTTTCCCACCAGTTCCCTTTCCTTTTCCCACCTGTTTCCCACCTGTTCCCTGTCCTTTTCCTAGCTGTTTCCCACCAGTTCCCTTTCCTTTTCCCACCTGTTTCCCACCTGTTCCCTTTCCTTTTCCCACCTGTTTCCCACCTGTTCCCTTTCCTTTTCCCACCTGTTTCCCACCTGTTCCCTTTCCTTTTCCCACCTGTTTCCCAGCTGTTTCCCACCTGTTCCCTTTCCTTTTCCCAGCTGTTTCCCACCTGTTCCCTGTCCTTTTCCCACCTGTTTCCCACCTGTTCCCTTTCCTTTTCCCACCTGTTTCCCACCTGTTTCCCACCTGTTCCCTTTCCTTTTCCCAGCTGTTTCCCACCTGTTCCCTTTTCCCACCTGTTTCCCACCTGTTCCCTTCCCTTTTCCCACCTGTTTCCCACCTGTTTCCCACCTGTTCCCTTCCCTTTTCCCACCTGTTTCCCACCTGTTCCCTTTCCTTTTCCCACCTGTTTCCCACCTGCTCCCTGTCCTTTTCCCAGCTGTTTCCCAGCTGTTTCCTGTGTTCTTTCTGGCTATTCCCCAGCTGTTCCCCAGCTGTTCTCCACCTTTTCTACCCCATGGCTCTATCTGGGGAAGCTGAGCTGCCTCAGATCCTGTCCCTGGATTCCAAACCCAGCCTGGCTCCATCTGCAGGAGCTTCCCCTGCTGGGAGCAGTCCTGGGAAGCAGCAGGGCTGTGACTCAGGCCTGGCTTTGTCCCCCAGGGCATTGCTGGCACAGATGTGGCCAAGGAGGCCTCAGACATCATCCTGACCGATGACAACTTCACCAGCATCGTCAAGGCCGTGATGTGGGGCCGCAACGTCTACGACAGCATCTCCAAATTCCTGCAGTTCCAGCTCACTGTCAACGTGGTGGCTGTGATTGTGGCCTTCACTGGGGCCTGCATCACACAGGTGAGCTCACCTGGGCAGGTGGGGTATGGGGGAAATCACTTGGGTGAGTGGGACATGGGGGGGAATCACTTGGGTGGGTGGGACATGGGGGGGAATCACCTGGGTGGGTGGGACATGTTGGGGGTGTCATTGTGACCTTCACTGGGGCCTGCATCACACAGGTGAGCTCACCTGGGCAGGTGGGGTATGGGGGGAATCACCTGAGTGGGTCCTGTATCACACAGGTGAGCTCACCTGGGCAGGTGGGGTATGGGGGGAATCACCTGAGTGGGTCCTGTATCACACAGGTGAGCTCACCTGGGCAGGTGGGGTATGGGGGATTCTCACCTGGGTGAGTGGGACATGGAGGGGAGACTCACCTGGGCAGGTGGGACATGTTGGGGGTGTCATTGTGACCTTCACTGGGGCCTGCATCACACAGGTGAGACCAGCTGGGCAGGTGGGGTATGAGTGAGACTCATCTGGGTGGGTGGGACATGGGGGGGAATCACCTGGGTGAGTGGGACATGTTGGGGGTGTCATTGTGACCTTCACTGGCACCTGCATCACACAGGTGAGCCCAGATGGGTGTGTGGGACATGGCTGGGGGGAACTTGCAGAAATATTTGGGGAGTGTTTTAGGCAGATGTTAAATACCCAAGGATAATTCTGGAGAGGTTTTCAGGAGGAGAGTGAAACAAAGAATGACAAAAGTTGGATTTTTTTCCAGGACTCTCCCCTGAAGGTTGCTCAGAAATATTTGGGATGCATTTTAGGAAGATGTTAAATACCCAAGGATAATTCTGGAGAGGTTTTCAGGAGGAGAGTGACACAAAGAGTGAGAAAGGTGGATTTTTTTGGCAGGACTCTGCCCTGAAGGTTGCTCAGAAATATTTGGGGGTGCATTTTAGGAAGATATTAAATACCCAAGGATAATTCTGGAGGGGTTTTTGGGAGGACAGTGAAACAGAGTGAGAAAGGTGGATTTTTTCCAAGACTCTCCCCTGAAGGTTGCTCAGAAATATTTGGGATGCGTTTTAGGAAGATACTAAATACCCAGGGATAATTCTGGAGAGGTTTTTGGAGGACAGTGAAAC